>NW_026694617.1:980000-1160000 GCF_021218885.2 Marmota monax | reverse complement strand
TGTACTTCAGCCTGAACTCATTACATAAATTATGCTACAACGACAATTCTAATACACATATTTTGGAAACTTAGCTGGCTTAATTTTTATATTGGTATGTCTCACATGTATAAAAGGTGTGTGGTTCATAGCAAATTATTAACTCATTTGGAAAAGTGGAAAAGTTGCTGGGGCAGGGAGGATTGCTACCTCAAGGGCTCATCTGTAGTGCTTATATTCATACTGTCAAAAATTCCCAAGATTAGGCCTGCAAGCAGTCCTAGGGTCCTTATAAGTACTTGGTTCCAGTTTATTGGGCTAATCCTCTATTTTATTTTATTTTTCCTCTATTGGACCCTGAGGCTCCACATTCATCATCAATAGATAAACAGCAATAAAGATATTTATGAGGTCTCCCAGCTAACTTTAAAAATTATTTTCCAGGATGTCTATAGCTATTTCATTATAATAGCTACCATTTATTATAACATTGTAGCAAGTCTTACTCTCTTTATCTCATCTCATCCTGCCAATTTTATATTGTTATTTTGCTTATTTTACAGGCCAAGAAGTAAGAGAGGATTACTTTTTTTCCTGCCATGTTGGATATTATTTAAGCCCTCATTACTATAATTTTTTCACAAATTCTTTCTAGTTTAAGAACTAGTTGGGTAAAGAATGTAAAGAATTAATTAATAATATAAGGCAGAAAAGTTCAGATAATTTGAGCAGATGAGTCCTTTCATCAATATGTCCAAGCTGTTTTTCCTTCATTTAGTGCTTTTTCATCTTGAATTGATTTTTCAGTTACTCTACATACTTATTTTTTGTGTCCAATTGACAATTACAAATTTTCCTTAACTCAGGATGGGCTTATATTCTGATAAACCCATCCTAAATTGAAAATATTTTAAGTTGAAATGCATCTAACGCATCTAACCTGCCAAATGTTGTTAAGTTTTACAACACAGCACACTGCAGAGTTTTGATTTTTGTCCCGGGTCTAGTGGCAGACAGGGAGTGGTGGCTGGCTACCACCACCCAGAAAGACAGCCCACCGCTTTTGCAACATTATAAATTTAAAAATTGTAGTCAACCTATGGTAATTTGGGGATCATCTGTATTTTGAAACTTTGGGGACTGGATTTTTAAATCCATAAATCAAATTTTTAATAGATTTTCAATGTGTGTAGATGTATTACACCCTTCTCATTTTCATATATTCAGTTTTCCACAGTTCTTTTTAAAAATGCATCTATCTTTTGTGGAATTGATTTACATACTCTCCTTTGTCTGGCTCAACTCTGAATCAACCCCTCTTCTAATCTGCCTTCCTGTTTGAAAGACCTTTTCACTCTGAAAACTGTTTTCAATCTCCCAGCAGCAAGGTATCTCCATGGGACCTCAATCCTGCCAGGCAGATGCTCCCATATGTAGTTCAGAGATAGCCACTGAAGGCAAATGAAGAGAGAGCTGATGTTTGGCTAGGCACAATGGATAATGGCATTTGCTTCCTCTGGGAAGCTATATTAGAGGCCCTGAAGTCCAGTTCTGAGCATTGTAGGTGCTGAGCAGCAAGCAGGCAGTTATGGAGTTTTGTTGGCTCTGTCTAGTGGTTTGGGTAAATTTTCCTGCCTCTGGCTGATTCTTCCTGGCTGGGCATCCAGGTAGCTTTATTTTGTAGCCCTCCCAGAGGCTTTTTGAGCTACCTAAAGCCCTTTAAGAACACTTTTTTTTTTAACTCAACCCTAAGAATTCCAACTGAATCAAATTTTATGTTTGAAAACATGTTTACTTTGCTCTTGACCTTGAATAATAGATCCACTAAGTATGAAATAATAGGCTCAAATATATTTTCCCTCAGGATTTTTATGTTGTTTCATTTCCTTCTTGCATTTATAGATCTGTTTCTTATTCTGTTGTTCATCTCTTTCCTTTCCCCAGGAGTGGTAAACATTGTTTGTTTTCCCTATTATAGGCCTTCTATGTCTGCCATTTATCTAGGTCTGAATAGTAGTTTCTGTTCCCTTTATCCTGCCTGGTATTCGGTGAACCTTTTTCATCTATCATTGATGCCACAAATTATAATTCTTCACATATTGTCTTCCTTCCATTTTCTTTTTTTCTTTTTCTACATCTGCTAATTGATTGATATCAGAACTCCTTGGCCTATTCTACATATTTTATTTTTTTTCTATATTTTCCATGCCTTTCCTTATTATCTACAGAATATGTCCTGTCTCTGTGCTTTTCAAACTTTAATGTACGTACACATCATCTGAGCATCTTAGTGAAAAGGAAGATTCTGATTCAATATTGTGAGTTAGGACCTGGATCTGTATTGGTAACAAGTTTCCAGAGATCCCTACCTATGCTGCTGGTCTGCAGACTGATTTTGTATAGAAAGGTCACAGGTAACATTTGGCATTGGAGGTACAGAGACGATTAATGACATTCTTTGCAGTCAGTGTGCGAATCTTTCTCCACCGCTCACTAGCCATTGACCTTGGGAAAACTGACCTAATCTCTTTGAGAACCTGCTTTCCCCTGCACAATATAAAGATCTTAATCCCCATGATACTGGTTTCCTGCAGTGATTAGGTGTGATTTTTAGCCTGCACAAACCCCAGGAGGCATGAAACTGAAAAAAAGACAACCCTGGGCTTTTGCTGTCAGGGGTAAGCTTTAATAAAACAGGACAAAAAGTACCCTGGCACCCTCCTCTCTGCCCAGTGAGGAGGGCTGTATTCTTAGCTTCAATCTCAGCCATGAAGGTGCTCTTTGAGTTGAAGGGGTTAGAACAAAACACCCACACCTGTTTCATCCCCACATGGATGCACACCCCACCCACAGGAAAGGAACAAATTCTCCCCGTTTCAATAAGGAGCAACTGGCAGTGTCAGCGGCATGGATGGGGAAAAAATAAATCATCCTGTGATTAATGCAGTATGTTGAAAGAGTAAATTTCTGTTAAAAATAATTCATAATGGAAATTCTTAGAATGGAAAATGCACAGCAGAAAGGAAGAATGAGAACCTGATGTTTGGAGAGAAAACTTCTTGCCCTGAAATCATTTGACAGTTACAGCTGCTCTGTATAGATGGATTAACAAAGGAAAGAAGGAAGGAAAGGCAGAGAAAGTAAGGAAGGTAATATTGATGGAGTTGCTCTTTCATGCCAGACATTTTGCAAACTTTGACATGTAATATGGATTGCATCAAGGCTGAATCCAAAGCTTCCTGGCCTCTAGATACCAGCCTGTAAAAGAAGAGGGTGGTTCACACAATAGGATGAATAGCACTGAGTAGCACAATGAGATGAGGAATAGGTCCAGACAAATGTTAAAAATGTTTATAGCATTAGAAATATAGGTATGGTTAGTACGTACCCTACAGGTAAATATTTGGTCACAATGTCACCGTTTCACTATTCAAAAGTCAATTTAAAGATTGAGTCTTGGTAGTGATCTTTTTTAGAAGCAGAGAAGTTGGAATACCTTTGTTCAACAAAATACAAAAAGGAAACGAAAAGATCACTAGATTCTTGTTAGAATGGGTGACAGATTTCCTAAGGAAAAAAAAAATGAGCACCAATAATTCTCATAAAGTTTATCAGAAAAATTGTTTAGCACTTTTAGCTATGTTAATATCTTCCCAGAAAGAATTCATAAATCATACTTCACAAAAAATATTCTGTACTAAACTATGTTTGGGCACTTTTTCCCTTTGCTAAGAATTTTCTCCAATTTTCATAATAGAAAACCAACCAACTAACCAGCAAACTAACAAAACAAAACAAAAAAATACCTAAAAAAAATGTGAAACTTGACTACAATAAATATAAAAGGACTTTTTCCAAGACTTGCTCCGAGTCATTTTCTCCTGGCAGAGAGGGTTGCATGAAAGGGATACAGAATCATCTGTCACCTTAATCATGGACTTCTAAGGTTCAGGACTGTGAGAAATAATTTTCTGTTGTTTATAAACCCCTAGGCTATGGTATTTTGTTATAGCAGCCTGAATGGATCAAGAGTACATGGATCTCTTACCAAGTGAATATTTCAGTTTTGTTTTTGTTTTGTTTTGTTTTTAATTTGAAAAGGACTCAGAAAGAAAAAAAAATCATATTTGAAGGGTAAGTATGCTTTACTTTCCTGTAAAAAAATATCAATACAAAGTGGGATAATTACAAAGATCCAAATCAACCTTTGTGAACATCACTATAGGGCCCTAGGCCAGTCCTAACTTATGCCATATCTAGTCAAGTCAAAGACAGCAGTGAACAGAGAAAGGCTTATTGACCTGTGCACTAAGTATGTTCATGAAAAACCAAGGATTCTTATAAGTGAGGTCAAGAGGAAGGGATCAAACCTAAAAATTCTAGAATACTGTAAGGCATTGAAAGGATTAAAGAGGTACTCTGTAATCAGATGGGCTTGGCTATAGGCTACACATATCACCAAACTTCTCTAAATTTCAGTTTCCTGCAAAATGGAGTTAATAACAACTTTCTTTAGACTGATAAAATGATTAAGCGCACCATCTGGTGCTTAGGATATAGCAGTATATCAGTTTACTATTGATGTACATAACAAACAATTCCAAAAGTCAGTGGCATGACAACAATAAGCTTTTATCCTTATACTCATAGATCTTGTAATACCAGGGGCAATAACTTCAAGATGCAGGTGTGCAAGAAAAATGAGAAGGCTCTTATCCATTTCTTTCTTCTCCTGAGACCAGTGGGCTCCCCGGGGCATGCTTTGCTCATGGAAATAACACAAACATCACCACAAAAGTATATTCCAAGTATTTGCTTATGTTATATCCACTGGCATTTCATTGGTGAAAGCCAATCACATGGCCAAACCCAGCATCACTGGGGCACAGAAGTGGGAGGGAAAATGAATATCTGCTGAACAACTACACAAGCTATTACAGTTTCCTTTCTTGTTTATATTTATTCATGTCCTTCCCATTGTCAAAATACATTTATCTCTATCCAAAGTCTTGGTTTAGTCTTTGCCATAAGGCAATGTCTTGCTAATAGTATCCTGAATTTGTTCTTTTTCCTGACACTCTATCATAATGACCAGATGACTTTGTAAGGAACAATTTTACTCTCCATTTATATTCTCACTGGTATATATTTTTAAAACATATTTATTAAACAGACATTGATTTCTTTGCATGAGCAAAGGATAGTCATCCCTGCTATCATTCTTATAATGTGCCTGAAAAACATGGAGCCCTCCAAATTTGCAGATCTTGATCCTATAAATGTCTTATCAGACTATGGTTAAGTCTATAGTAACATATAGGAAATTTGCTAAGCAAGAGTCACAGTAATTGAGCAAAAAAATAAAATTAACGATCACACTTCAGATAAAACATCTATTCTTGGTAGTGGTCTTCCCAATGCAATACAGTAACATAATAAAGATCTTCAAAAAATACTCATGGAACAATTCAATGCAACACAGCGAGCATTATAGATGAACGAGAACAACCATCAGTAATTATATCTAGGACCTCAGCATAAAGAGAGCAATTATAAGACAATTAAAAAATTTGAAGGAAATAAATGTTCATAATAAATGCTGTGCAATTATCTGAAACTGTACCTTCTCACAGAATCATTGGGGATCAGAAAACTTACTCAATGTCATTGTTATACCATCCTGTATTGCTTACAGGGGACTATAAAATATAAAATTAAATAGAATTACCTAAAATTATGCCTTTGATCTTGGGTTTGCCATTCTTGACACCCAGAAGTAGCTTCTGATTTCCTCTCAAATAAGATGAAAAGTCTAATCATACATATCACACACTCCCTATCCAACTATAGACTATTCCCCAAATACACTTTTGATTGTTTCTCAATTCTCTGCGGCTTCCTTTAGCCCTTCATTATCTCTGACCTGAATATGACAATTGTGCTGCTCCATCAGCCTTAATTTCTAGTCCCCAGTCTTCCATAAGCCTTGTTCCAATGCTTCCTCCAACATAAAGCTTTTCTTAATTAGTCTGCTCAGAATTATTATTACCTGTTCATGGCTCTTTATGTACCCCTCATTTAGGGATAATAATAATTATTCCTGAGTCATTAGTAGAGTCTGATAGGCTTATCTCCCATTCTGTATGGGAAGCCTCAAGAGGTGGCACATGGGCATTATCCCACATTGTCCCTTGTACATGGTGTTCAGAGTTCTCAATTCTTCATAACTCAAGATTTGTAGCTATTGAATCATTTAAAAAATGATTCTGATTTACCAATATGCTCAGATCCCAATCAGACAAACATACCCACCATCTCATTGACCTAACTTTAATACTTCACTTGTCCAAGTGTTGGTTCTATAGTCAATCTCAGGATCTACAATCCCTTCAGAACAACATCTCTATATGATTTGAAGCCAAATTTATGTCCATATAGTTGAAATACTACTCATCACAGGGACTTTAAAGTATGCACTAGATCATTATGAAAATGGCAACATATAATTATGTTCATATGTGTTTAGGTAGACTTCAGTCTCTGAAGCTAGCTAAGGATATCTATCTAGTCTTCTGAGAAGGAAAAGCACAAAAACTTAACTATAAAAATCATTGAGTAAACTAAAGTAACATCATTCCTGGAGATTTATTTGATTGCTATCTGGTATCTTGAGCATATTCTTTATGAAGCCAAAGATGAATGAGATTGTCTTGAAAATCACTGAGCCTAATAGTTGGGACAACTACATACTTTGTGAAGATCAGGTGATATGAACAAACAAGCTTTCTGAGGAGACTTTATGTGTGAAAATTAAATATTCCAGTTCATCACCTTGTTTGTTGTATCTGACTCCCAAAGATGCCAGATACAATAATAATTAATAATTTATTATTGTTATACAATTGTTATATAATAACAATTAATAGTTTATTTGTGACAATCTCAACTGAGGAGATGAGAAAAGGAAAGGGGGGAATCAGCCATTCTCTAAAGACTTAATGTAATTATCTCAGGATGAAAAAAAATTAAATGTCAAGAAAATTATATTAAACATATTTTGTTCTGGATATTATGTTTGTTTTTGTTTAAAATATACAGCGAATCTTACTTTGGAAATGAAGAGCTCTATCTAGCTCCTGGTGAGCACAAGTTATCTGAGTCCTAATCAACTATGTCTTCTAAGTAAGATAAATTGGTTAAGTCCCTGCTTCTCTGAGTAGTTTTTAAGAATGAATAAGGCACTGACAGATAAACCCACATCTCTGGTATTCAGAAACTAAGAAGGGGAGCTTTCTAGAAGAACACAGAATGAGCTTGTTGCAATTGATGTGCCGCCCAAAACCAAACATTGTTTCTCTGTACCCCTTCCTTTTGCCTCACGAACAGAATTCAGGGACCCTCCATTGTTGGGTCTCACCAGGTAGGTAGTTTTAGGTCTGCATCCTTGCCAGCCCCCTGCATTCCAGTCGAAAGTGCCCCACATGTGAGGGTGCATGGCCACAGGAAATGGAGTGGGAGAACCGAATGAGGATGAACAGCTGTTGCCACTTCCATTTAGTCCCTTGCCCCTTACCAAATAAACTCCTATTTATTTTTTGATATTTTTAAGTTTCTGGGATTGAGTGTTCTGTTCTATTATATCTGAGTGAGTTAGGCAGAAACTGTCAAGACATTCTGACTTGCTCAAATGAGGTATTCCTTTCCATCCTGATTTTAATAAAGGTGGAATAAGTGTGTGGTATTGGTAGAAATGCATTTTCGGGATGTTTTCCTTATTGGTTGGTATTTGTTTCATCTCTCCTTGTTCAAGCTAATTATCTACTTTCTGACAGCTCCCATTAAGCCCTTCCCTGTACTCATTTCATTGTAGATCTCTCTCAGAGAAGCCTGCCAGGTACTTGAATAATCTTATGCTCTGTGGCTTTGGATCTGAAGCACTAGCAACAGCTTCTCCATATTCCTGCTGTTTCTCAAGACTGGGCACTCTGGTTTTCCCTGTCTTTGTTGACTCTGAAGCATTTCTTTGTTCAGTTAGATCCTCCACCCATCCTGCTCCTAAAGAAAATAATTATTAAAGACTTGCTTCTGGCCATTCTTTTTATTCCCAAATCACCTCCAAATCCTACTGATTCTACTTCAAGAAAATTTATCCTTTCCCCTCCCTCTTTGCTTCTACCCCCAGGCTCTTCCATATTTCCCTGATGTTTCCTAACTCTCCTCACTAATTTTAACATAATTGTTCCAATCCATATACCACCCACTGCTGGTACTTTCTTGATTATATTATTTCTCCATTTAAAAGCCTTTGATTTTCCCATTTCTTCAAAATTAAATTGAGAGTAGCGTGCTTTGCATAATAGGCAAAGCTATTCAAGACTTCACTCCATCTTTCCAACCTCATCCCTTTCCATTCCCTCATGTGCCTTTATCCCCAGTCACCTGCAGTTACCCCCAGTTTCCTAAAATATAACTTTCTTTTTTGCTCATGCTATTCCTGCTTCCTCACATGCCCTGTGATCACTCAAAGCACTCTCAACCCCCAAAAAAGAATTTATAGAGGTTACTAACCATTCTGCAAGACCCTTCTATAATGAGATCAATGCTTCCCTAGGAGGCATTCCCAGGTAGGCCTTGCTCTGTCTCTGTTCTATGTTGGTACCTTGCTATTAATTTTAAGTATAACCTGTTCTAAATGTGAGTATATGTTAGTGCAACAAAGTGATTTGTTTAATCAAACTTTAGATTCCCTTTACTAAGAGAGTGGGAATGATAATGGGCCAAGGGATTTCCAAAGAAGCCTTAATGGACACATATTATTTCCGTCAATCTGCCATTTTACTGAGGACTTATCAAATGCTGAGAATTTTTAGAGTAGATGGATAAGACAGAGATAAACAAGTCTCTGTACTCATAAAGTTTATATTTTGAAGAGGGAGTTGGTGGGATGGAGACAATTAACAAGCTAAGCACGCACTATAACATCAATAGGAGCTATGAGAAAAAGTGGGGGGAACTCTAATAGGCGAGTGATAGAGCATCCAGGGAAGGCATCTCAAGTGGTCACATGTGATCAGAGAGCTAAATCTGGTGAGTTCTCTCACCAGGCACCTGAAGACCCCAGAGATATAAGCTCTCTGCTTTCAAGGCCTGAGCAGCTGGAATACAGTGAGAGGAGAATGGTAGGCCCGAGGGAACATATTGAAGGGCCGTGTAAGCTGTGCTGGGTGAACTGACTATGCTGGGATGGCTCCCCATCTGTTTTCACCAAGCAGAGCATCGGAAGCAAAAAGACCATAATATCATGAGTTCAAATCAGGAAGAGGGGATTGGAACCATTAGGAACTGAATGCTGCTTTCAGACCTGACCTTCTAGGCTTTTTCATAGACAATCTATAGAACATCTATAAATGATTCCCATGAAGAGAACCTCCTTTTGTTTTGACTGATTTCTGCCTTGGAGGTCCACAAACTGTTCAAGTACCAGCCGTTACAAGTCCACCTCTGGAATGAGGAGTATGGGAAGGAAGTCAAAAGAGCCTGTACTGAGCTTCTCACTTGACCACACTTGTCAATGCATTAGCTTCTACTTTGGGAGACTGAGACTATGTCCACAAATATTATAATGGAGAGATCACCTGGGAGGCTTATTTGAAATTAATATTCATGTTTTCCCAACATTCACAAAAATTCAACATTTGAAAATACAGAATCCATGAATACTATCTGGTGAAGGAAGGAACAAACTTCTATCCCCATTGTTTGTTGATACAAATGAAGAGCTCTTTAAAGTGCCATAATTTTACCTAAAAAAATTGCCAATGGTAGCAATTAGTGATGATGGGATTTAATTCCTATATCCATTGCTATGCTACTACTCCTCTAAATAAGTTAAGGGTTCTTGTAATAATAAATGTCTTTAAGATGTGGCCTCATTCAAGAATGTTCACATATAGTTATACAAACATATTTTCTAATTCCTCCACAAGTCACATGAAACTGTCTTTCCTGGATCAAAGTGGCTCAGAGACAGAGAGGTGTTTGGAGGGCTCCTCTAAAGAGACCAGAGCTGAGGTTAAATGAAAATGGGCAATGACAGAAGTTTTCCTGAGATGCAAGACTCTGTTTTGTTACAGCTGCCTTCCTCTTGTCATCTACATCTGTTAGAGTGGCCAACCTCAGTGACAGACAAGAAGTAAATGTGAGATTTAACAGCTCATTCCTGAACAACTGATCTTGCATAACAAGACTGCAGCAAGCTGTCAGTTCTCCTGTCCCTAGCCTCTGGACCTTTGCACCCTCTCCCATGCTGCACTCCTGCTGACCTATTATTCTTTACATAAGAGAATAAAAATGCCAGCTTGCTCGCTACTGGATTTTTTTTTTCATGAGACCACATGATTTGTAAGACAAGGATTCAGTGTCTCAAATTTATTTATTTTTCTAAATTTTCCTAACTTGTTAACCATGAGTGGTTAGTCAAATGGGAAGTTTCCAACCTTAAAGAGCAGTTAGAAATACTGATAATACTGTACCTCTAAATCCACAATGCCCACAAAATGACAAAAGAATCAAGAAAGAAATGATGGAAAGTCTTTATCATAGAACTAGTGACTACAAGTCAGGCCTCATAGCATGCTCCTATAGTCCCAGCTAATTGGGAGGTTGAGGCAGGTGGGTCACCTGAGCTCAGGAGTTTAGGGCCAGCCTAGGCAACATAGAAAGACTCTATCTGTTGAGAAACAAATAAACAAACACAAGAAATTGTGGCTGCATTTGTTTGTCATGCAAATGATTTAGCAGTTTCAAAATCTAAAATGCTAGATTAATAAACTAGTTAATCCATGACCAATAAGACAGCACATGTTCATCCAGTGATAAAATGTCCTTTTGACATTTTTCTATAGTTTTGCTTGTTTACTTTGGCTTACATGTAGTAATGAAGCCCTTTTAAAATTCATTCCACTCTGACAGAATTTCATGGGGTATTGAGGCAGTTTTCTGATTTCAAAAATCAGTTGAGTTATCCTTGAAAATTAAAGAAATTCTCAACCACAATTTCAAGTGTTGACTTTCCCATAAACTTAACATTTTAAATGTTCAGTTTTGTCAATTTTTTTAAACCAAGAGTTCTCTTTCTTGTTTCAGATAAAGCTCACTTATCAGAATAAATCTCATGTGGTTACATTTATTTTATTTGATAAAGGAAAATAAAATAGAACATCTGTAGTTCAGCTTATCTGACTATATTTTTGTCCCCTGCCTACAATGCAACCATACAGAAGTTCTGCTCTATCTATTTCTCCCACTATCCCCTAAATCTCCTTTGTTTGCAGAGGCCATATTTTATACACATCAGATTTGAAAAATAAATGGAATTTTTATAATTTAGTCTATCTTTCTGGTAGTAAATATGCATGAAAGATAAAGCTCCTTCACAGGAAAATGCTACAGGCTGGGGAAAAGGGTATTCTACCATGTCCAGTGGCATAAACAGATATTCCATAAATTTGCACATCTTCTACCTTCATTCAGGGGCACATGCAAGTCCTAATACCATACAGCAGGTGGCACAAGACTGACTCCAGAATTCACATTCCTGAAGTTCCCAGAGATCAAACAAAAGTGAAGCATAGAATTTTCATTCTTTATTTTTAATTGTATTTTTGTAGCTGAACATAACTCTAGAATCACCTAACCCCTTTTCTTCTTCTATACTGCTAAGGTAAATCTGGATAGTAAAACAGACCACCAAGCTAAAACAACTGAAGAACACACACCACGTATTTATTCTATTCAGTGTAATCTGCTCTATTCAGTTCAGTGTAATCTGCTTTCAGTATGTAATTAACATGCACAGGTCTATTGTGTTTCCATGTGATTTATTCATAGTGGTATAATTTAAAGTAAATGGAACTGACAACTGTGGAAGACTTTAATATGGGCAGAAAGGATCTAGTTGTCTTCAGGAATGTCAGAAAGTTCTCTCATTTATTCACTGGTAGCTGCTACTTTTGGCCTTAACATTTCCTGGGAAGTTTCTCTAAATGATCCAAATCTATTGTTTCTGGTACAATATTCAGAAGGCAGTTTGTTGTTGTTGTTTTTTGTTGTTGTTGTTTTTTGTCTTCTTCAGATAACTTGGAAACAGAACACTGATTTATTTTTATTATTATTTTTTTATTTTTTATGGTAATGTTAACTGGAGAAGCAGGAGACCTCTCCAGAATGAAAACAGGATGCATTTCCTACATGGACAGTCACAAAATTTTTCAGTGTTTTATTTGCCTCTAAGAACAATGTCCAACCCATTAGATGCTTAATTCACAATACTATTATAGATCATCCTGGGAAATGCTTAGGATGATATATATGTGGTAGATTTCTTCAGCTTAATTAATAGGCTAGAACAAGTATGAGTTTTCTAGTTATAAATATCAGTGTCTGTGCTTCCTGCTGACTATGTCTTGTACTTATTCACTTCATCGCAGTTAATATTCTATATAGCAATTTTTGGGCTACATATTTACTTCTCCAGCTAGATTGTAAACTCCATGAAAATATGCACTTTCTTCTTTATATGCTAGAATCTACAGGAACCAATACAGAGGAAATACTTCAAAATGCCAGTGAAGTGGAAATGTGATCAACTAAACAAAGTGGCCATTGAATCCTAAAAGTTCAGTGTAACAAGTTATGTGTAGGCTTTATCAACGGAATTTTTATTACAAGTAATATCCTAAGACATGGTGGTCTTTTAGCTCAAATTTCTTCCAAGAACTAGAGATGCCCTTCTTTCAAAATGATCTGATGTCCCCTCCCCTGCAAGACCATGACCAACAACATTACACCAGAAGGAAAAGCAAGAAAGACTTCAACTCCTACTTTTTGGGAATTGAATGTGGTTGAAATAACCATGAAGTCATTTAAAATGGCACCATCGGTGGCCTTATATAGAAACAGCCAGTTAGAAAGGGCCATGGCAAGTAGAGCAAGGTCCTCTTGGTTGATGGCTCTCAACATGGATTATTTCTTGCAATTTCTAGGTGTTTTTCCATTCCACACAATCACTATTACTTATTTTCCCCCATTCTTTGATATATTGTGCAGTTTTTAAAATTTATATTGAACATAAAAGAGTGACAAGAGTATATGACAGGGACATAGCTCAATTAGTCATTTGAGCCACCCACCCATATAGTTTACTTTTCAACCCATTTATCTTGAAGCAGGTCATGTTCAACAAAATCCTAAAAGCTAATTATATTCCCTTTTGCTTTCGAATATGTTTAAAATTTACATAAGTAAAAGGTGCTGGTAATAATATTTTTCTTCTTATATAATAGTATATAACTTCACTACTGAAACCAGCCCTCAGTTGCTTTTTTTCAGAATGATTGTTCTAAATTTTTACTCCCTTCCAGAAGTGTTTTGGGTACATACAAACATTTACACATCCACACATACATGTATGTATTTTCAAAATGGAGTCATATGCCACAACCTATTCTTCAGCTTGCTTTATTCAGTGCATACTATTTATTTTAGTGCTGAGCAATATTTCCTCATGAGGTCACACTACGATTTATGTAATCAAATCTTTTTTTGACCAACATTTAGGCTATTTCAAAATTTTCACTTCTAAAGTTCACTTCTGTGATCATCTTTCCATCTATCTTTGCATATTTATATAAGCATATTGGCAGGGAAAATTTCCTAGTAGTAAAATTGCATAACCAAAGGGAATTTTTGTATTGATAACTCTACTACACATTTCCAAACTGCCTCCCCCAAAATCGTAGCAAATGCCTTTGCCACCAACAAGGTATGTGAGCTCTCTCCTCTTCCACCTTGACAAGCTCCCTCTTCGGGTACATTTTATTATTAAAAAAAGAAACACCAGGTATATTTTATTATTATCTTACAATTACTAAAAACATTAAAATGTTGATGGGAAGTTTGTAGAAATTTAGCAACATTAATAAAGACAGATGATAAAGATATTATTCTTTAAATATTATACATTGGTGTAATTTGTGTTACTTTTATTCTGTTTCTAACAATGGTCATACCCATATTATAACAAAGCATTGTAGCAAAAGAACATAATCAATGTATGTATAAGTTCCAATTTGCTTTCTGTGAGTCCTCTGCTTGCTGAGGTATGGCAGTGGGTCACTGGTAAGGAGAAAACCACTACCTACCACTCCTCAAACCTTACTGGAGCGAGGCTCCAATGACAGCACAATGAATCTGCTTGTTCACAGGAGACTGACATAGCCCAGGCTAGGCAGGGAGAACTGGGCAGCCTGTATCATCATACATCACTCAGAGGTGCACTGGCCATGCTCTGGAGAGTAGTAATGCTCTGAAGTTTCTCTTTTTTGTCATAGACTCCTCCAGACATCACTGTCTCATTGAATGTAGCTGATTCGTGGCCATATTTCCCCTCTTCCTGCCACCTTCCATTACTCGTACTCAGATAAATCTCCTCCCTTTGGCAGAAGGGTTGAATATATAGCCTCTTCCCAAAGCACTGATCAATATCTGCACCAAGATAACCTAGACCACAAAGGGGGATAGGAGTGATAGGACTAGCTCTTTCGGTGATAATTTGTCATGTTTAAGGGGCTTCTGTGCTCCAAGATGTAATCCATGATAATATGCACATTTTAGAAAGGCATGACCTGAAGTTGGGCACCACCATTATGGTGTCATAAACAAATGCAGAAGATGTTTTCAAGTAGGGGCTAAGGGTCCTAAACCAAAGGTTCAATATTCCTGGTTCCATCATTATTTATTTATAACCCCAATATTCCAGGCCTTATCCTTATATAAAAATAAATGAGATTCACAATATCTCTGTTAACACTAATTTTAATGACACTGATTTCATCTACTTATGCAGTTCTCTGTAAAATATGACCCAATTATTTGGGGGAGTCTCCAGTGGATCACCAGAGTATCCCCCCTACTATGCTTACATTCCAAGTTTTCCATTCCTTCCAGAGTTAGGTTGTAGTACCTTCCATTTCCCTCAGGTCTGTTCTACCTCCTTCCTTTACAACTGCTAGCTAGCTGCAAACACACTTCAAGATGCTGCTGTATTAATTGTGTTATGAATGTCATGGTCAAGGGGAAGTTTCTTTAACTTCCCAATCTTCAGGAACTAGAATGCTCATCCACCTCTTGAGAAAGAGGAAGAATATTCTCCTCCCCAACACTGTGCTGCTCATCAGCACCTGGGTACAAAGATAAGTTTGTTCATGCCCTTTGCCTCTCATTCTCTCAAGGAAATGGCTCCATCAGCCTCAGTCTCTAGTTCTTCTTCAAAGAACTTGACATAAGTCTCTTGGACTAAGACACCATAAGCTACATGCTTTGCTTGAACCTCTCCACTTCTGTTTCCTGCTTTCTGGTACTCCATTTCCACTCATGCCTGTCAGCTCTTGAAAACAGAAACTTATGAGGCCCTAACCATGCTAGCTCATCATTCTTCTATGTTGCTTCTGTTTCACACATTTAACATCCACTGCAATTTCATGATCCAAATGCATGCTCAGATAGCAGCATTTTGCAAGTTATGTGAAAAGTAGGTTTATACAGAGCCTTCACTAACTAAATTGCAACCACCCTCTGGAGTTGCCTCCTAGACAAAATAGAATTGTTTTTAATCACAGTTTTCTGTATTCCAGAAATTCACAATGTGAACACAATCAAGCATGCTGTGTTACTGGTAGAAATATTCCATGTAAAGTCAATTATAAAGACAGTACCTAGTCTGAAATACAGGATCTCCATGATTCGTGCTCTCCTCTTTTACCAACTCTGGCTTCATACCCACTCTCCAGTCATACTGAATGAGTTTCAGTTCACCAAAAATATTTTTTCCCACGCTTATAATTCCTGCTCCCAATATCACTAAGTCTAAAATGCATTCCTCCACATGCACTTGACTTTCAGAATACCAGATCAAGTACCATTCCATTAATGAAGATTTCCAATCTCACTCCATCTCTTCCCTCACTACCTTGAGAGTTGATCATATCCTCCCTGACCCAACACTACACTCCATAAATACTCCTACCACAGTACCATAACATTTTATTTTATAAAACATGCTAATCTGAAGGGTATGATTATTTCTTCTACCTATTTCTGTATCTGGTACTTAGTAAAAGTTTATTTGATGAATTAATCTCTTGAAAACAAAATAAAAGCTATTAACAATTTTTGCAGGTATATGTAAATAATGGTAACAAAACTATTTTTTCCAAAAATGCTTAATTTAACTTTATTGGCCTTCTATAACTTTTAAATAGGCAGGGGAAGAGAATGTAAACAAATCCATAACATGGGATATAGCTCCTTGGTGTCCCCTTTCAAATCCCCATGGCCCACGTCTGACTGCAGGTAGAGTGGAGAGATGCTAAGTGAGTCCTCCTGCATTCTTGCCTAACACCTTTTACTGATCCTGTATCAGCTTTGGCCTGCATAGTGCAGCTCGAAGCAGAGGGGAATTAATGCTTTTAGACACCACTCAGATGGACAATCCAGGGCATTCTGGATGCTTCTCAGAAGTCCTGGCGAAATAAGTCATGGAACTTGTCCTGGATAACTGATTTACTCTTTCCAACACATCAGTGCATGAAAAAAATCTACCAAGCCAGATTGAAAGAAATATAAGAGATATAACAACTATATGAAATAGGGACATTTTTTGAAACAATTATAAAAATATGAATGTGATCTGATGTTTGATGAAATGAAAATATACTAGAATAAAAGATGTTCATTGTTAACTAAAGAAGCAAATTACAAATATATATTTGTGTATCCTAAAGACATAAAAATGATCTGAAACAATATATACTAAAGCATCAACTGTTCAGTCTCTAGGTATTTGCAATATAATCTTTTTATTCTCTTTCTTGTCTGTATTGTCTAACACTCTACCACACATACTGTTTCTGTAACTAAAATGTATTTTTTAAAAAGCTAACACTATGTTCGACTTTCAACCTATTATTTTCTATTCCAAGACACACTTTTTATACAGTCCAGTGATAAATGAGTCTGAGAAACCAGAAAAATTATAAATGGACTAAGGAAAGCCCCATAATGCATTGTGGCAGGATAAGAATGCACAAGTCATGACCTGGCTCCTGTGTAGACAGGATCCCATAAATATCAGAGTCTGATTCTATTTGAGTTATACTCACCCTTCCCTGTAAACTCATTCACATGCATTCATTAAAATACTCAGAGAACAAAGATACATTCCTTAGCCCATATGGAGGAAGATACTGGTTTTAACCAGCATTTCATAATTTATGATTGCAGGGATTAGGAGCCAGCCTTCCTGCTTACTAACTGCACCTGATATGACTCTGCAGGAAACTTCCACCATAACACACATATTCTCCATAAGCTGGTTATCCTCCTATACACTTCATCTTTTTCCAACCAATCCCCCACAAAAGATAATAAATATTTGTAGATTAAAGGAGAACTGCCTTCTCATCCTTTACAGCTGCTGGTGTGCAAGCTGTTTAGCACAGAGTGTTTAATTAATGGATAGAGAGACAGCTGGACCCGCATCCAAATGAGTTTGGATTCAAGGTGCCAGGAGATAAAGATCTGAGAGTGGAAAAGCCGAACTGCAATTGGGTTCATTTATAAAAGAGGCTGTTAAAGGTCAACTGTGTTTTCTTGTGCAAGAGATAAAGAGATGCTATTAAAAACAATCGGAAAGTAATTCATAAGGGACGAGTAAGTCACTCATGTTAAATTAATTTGTCTTTCCTGATAGCATGGCAGTCATGATGAGAAAGTAAATTTACCTAAAATCAAGATCTTTCAAAAACAGCCATTGATCATGTCTTCCCTGAGAAGCCGCTGGAACACACTTCTGTGTGCCAGGGCCACTGGGGCTGTCCGTTCACAGCATGCCCATCGTTCTTTGCAGCCCCTTTCCAGGTTAAGAATTAACCAATTATTCCTAAGGACAGTAAGTGCAGTGGTATTTCTATGAACATGCTAAGATGTTTGAGCTGCCATTGTCTTCCCATCACCTCTGATGAACTAACTGCTGAGTACCAGAAAAACCCATCCTGCAAACGATTCCATTTTCCTGATATTCAGCAACATAATAGAAGACTCTAGCCCCCTGCACTCCATTTAAAACCTCCCTATCCCTCTGTCCCCACTCCAACACACCACTCTTTCAAACATGTACACACCAGGATGGAAAGTCTTTATCCAGAGAATGTATCTACAATTATGACTGGCAGTTTATTTAACTCCACAGAGCAACATGATCCATTTTCTTTGTTCATCTCCTCCCCTGGGTAAATTTTTCCATTCAAGAAATAGGAACTCCCTTCCTCCTGCCCAGTTTCCTGACACCAGCATGTGGTGTGACAAAGGGCAATTGCTTTTAGTGCTTAGAAATGGCAGCCCATTAAGGCACATCTTCATCTTCCTCTGGGCAAGATAGAGGTTGTGTCTGTTTGCTGCCAGACCAGGGATGAGAATGGGAAAATACACTCCATCAGATTGTAATCTTTGTAGACTTAAAGCTGGTATGATCAGGTTTACCCCCTCTGCTTATTGCCTGAGGAAAACTGCTTGCTGCTCTTCTTTCTTTCTTGGGGTTGAAAACTAATTGGGATCTTTCTTTCTCTCCTAATGTCATGGGAATAATGAGCAATTCCCTGCAAAGGTCTGTCTGAAAACCTGCCTTCCCAGGTACACACTAATGACAGCCCAGTGCAACGAGCTGCTCACCATTTCCCAGCATCAGTTAGGAGTGTCAGACAAGGACAGACAAAGAGGGTTAGAGGCAGTTAATGTCTCCCATTTACCATTGTTCATCGTTTACAGATTTTAATAACAGCAATTGCAATTCAGAATCTGCACTAAAAAAAAGAGTTCCCAATCAGATATCACAGGGTTTCTTCTGAGCCTGATCCCTTTGACAAACTAGGGAAATGGACATGGTCAACATGAACTGCACTAGCATTGATGCACCTTGCTCATGATCAGACAGTTTTTATCAGGATGTGCTGTAGTTAGTGGAGAGAACCCCAGAAATGCAAAATGGCAAGGTCAGGAAGGCTCCCCTCCTGCAAATAAAGCTAATGAAAAACAGCCCATCATGGAAGAAGCCAAGAGTAACAGCACAGCCACCTGCACTACCACCCACTCAGTACCTGCTATATGTCATGTACTATCCCACTCGTTTACATACATTATGAATATTGTTGTTTTCATTCTTCAGTAGTCAAGGAATTTAAGTAAAGCCTTTCTAAGATTAAATGCCTAGAAAATAGAAGAGACAGGATGTACTTATGTTCGTTTTTCTATATGGGGTGTCTGAAATTACTTGTTATGATTCAGAGTTTGCCAATAAAACTATGGTTTGAGAAATAACTGAAATGTACAGAGTACATTTTTCTTTTTTTTCTCCTTAATGCTTCTTCCAACTTATTGTAGAATCAGCATCCCTGTCTCCTGGGGTATGCTTCTTCCATACACCCAACCATCAGGTTAAGTAGCAGCTGCTATCTTCTTACACACCTTTTCTTTCCATGCTTGGGCTCAAGGATGGTCACCTGCTAATCAACACCAGTCCCTAGGACCCTTTCCATCTGCCTGTCTACTTGTTTGGGTGAGCATGTAAAAAAGAAACAATAACAACGATGATAATTTAGATTCATTTTAAGTTATAAAATATATTTTAAAGTATATTTAAATATATATATATATATATATATATATATATATATATATATATATATATATATATATATATTTAGGTACTGTTAATATCCGCATTTTATAGAGGTGGAGAGTGAAATACAAATGGGTTAGAATGTTGCCCAGATCACATAGCTAGGACTTGAGATTTGATTTATATCCATTAGCTATTGCTAGAAAATTTCTGAGTTAACCACTCATGGCTTAAAACAGCAATCACTTATTCTCCCTGAGCTGGGGATCTGATGGATGGATGGCAGCTGGGCTTAGCTGTGTGTTTCTGATGGTCTTGGCTGAGCTCACTCATGCAACTGAGTCACAGGGGTCAGCAGATGCAGACAGGACTTGGGTAGACAGCTCTACTCTGCATGTCTCTTATCCCCTCCTGGGACCTGAGGGCTGGCCTGGGAATGACTTTTTCATGGAAGAGCCAAAGAGCAAGAGCACAGCTAGAAACAGTAGAGTCCTCCTGAGACTGGGCTTGGGACTAGCACACTGTTGTTTCCACTTCGTTCAAGCATGAAAGGATGAGGCAGAAAATGCAGTCTGTCTTTTGTAAGGAGAACTTCACAGTAAAAATCAAAGAATAAAGATTCAGGGAGAAGTGAAGAACTGGGGCCAATCCCACCATCTACGCATATCCTACATAATTCTTCAGGAATCTTTCATCTCAAGTTGTTGGTAGCTGACATTGTTAGGAATGAAGTTCTAAGCTCCCCAGGATCCACCTTCTCTGGTGTGAAGAAGAAACAGTTTTATAGTGGTATATAGAGAGGATGCAGAAGCCAAAAAATGGAGAGAAGTTTTAGGGATACCCATGACCCCTCAACCAGCTATCCTCAACCCTCTGCTGGGTTCCTGTCATTTGGTTGTTCAAGCCTGCTTCTGAGATCACCCCAAACTTTTTAAGTTATCTTAATTTTATTTCAAATGTTAATCCAAAATTTCTGCCCAACACAACACCTGCAGCAATTAACTGCAGCAATTCATGCTAACACCTGCAACATTTGACACACATTGGATGCATCTACTATTTGCAGTGGATTTTGTTATAAACTGAAGATCAAAAAGAATGGATCAGATTGAACACCTGTCCTTCAAGAACTCATAATCTAGGAGACAAAATATACATGAGGCTCCTGTCACTACAAAGGGACTGTGATTTGCTAATGTGGATCATGGAGAAGGCAGGTATAAAACTCTAATTTGGGAAGAAATAAAAATGTTTCACAGAGGAGTTGGTGTGTGCTGTCAAGTGGTAGAAGATGCAGGGGATTTCTCAATCAGAAAGGGAAAAATAGATGGGAGGCAGTGAAGGGCTTGGGGCAGAAAGAAGGGTGGCTGTGGCAATAGAAAACATTATAGAGGCATAAAACATCATGATACCTAATGAAGGCATAGTGTCATTGGGAGACTGATAAATATTCAAGTGAAAAGTTGAGGGCTCTGGTTGTAACTCAGTGGTGGAGCACTTCCCTAGCATAGGTTCGTTTCTTAGCACTACATATGAATAAATAAAATAAAGGTCCATCAACAACTAAAAAAAATTTAATATTAAAGTCAAGAATATTAAAATCCAGACTGAATAAATGGGATGGAAAGAAACAATCTGTGAGGTGAATAGAGAGCCTACATCTTGGGAGCAAATCTTTACCCCTCACACATCAGATAGAGCACTAATCTCTAGGGTATATAAAGAACTCAAAAAGCTAAGCACCAAAAAAAAAAAAAAAACAAACAAATAACCCAATCAATAAGTGGGCCAAGGACCTGAACAGACACTTCTCAGAAGATGATATACAATCAGTCAACAAATATATGAAAAAAAATGTTCATCATCACTACCAATTAGAGAACTGCAAATCAAAACCACTCTAAGATTTCATCTCACTCCAGTCAGAATGGCAGATATTATGAAGACAAACAACAATAAGTGTTGGCGAGGATGTGGGGGAAAAGGTATACTCATACACTGCTGGTGGAACTGCAAATTGGTGCAGCCAATATGGCAAGCAGATGGAGATTTCTTGGAAAATTGGGAAGGGAACCACCATTTGACCCAGCTATGCCTCTCCTCGGTCTACACCCAAAGGACTTAAAAACAGCATACTACAGGGACACAGCCACATCAATGTTTATAGCAGCACAATTCACAATAGCTAAACTGTGGAACCAACCTAGATGCCCTTCAATAGATGAATGGATTAAAAAATGTGCTATATATACACAATGGAATAGTACTCAGCAATAAAAGAGAATAAAATCATGGCATTTGTAGGTAAATGGATGGAGTTAGAGAAGATATTGCTAAGTGAAGTTAGTCAATCCCCCAAAACAAATGCCAAATGGTTTTTTTTATGTAAATAGAGAATATTTATTTATTTATTTGTTTGTTTGTTTTGTTTTAATTAGTTACACATGACAGTACAATGATCTTGACATATAACACCCAATGTTTTCTTTGATATAAGGAGGCTCTTTCATTGTGGGGTAGGGAGGGGGAATGTGGGAGGAATATACAAATTCTAGATAGGGCAGAGGGGTGGGAGGGGAAGGGAGGGGGGTATGGGGTTAGAAATGATGGTGGAATGTGATGGACATTATTATCCAAAGTACATGTATAAATACATGAATTGGTGTGAATACACTTTGTATACAACCAGAGATATTAAAAATTGTGCTCTATTTGTGTAATAAGAATTGTAAAACATTCTGCTGTCATATATAAATAAAATAAATTAATAAAAAATTTTTCAAAAGTTGGGAAAGAAGAATTTGTCAATGTGGCTTGAAGAATTTTGAAAGGGAGTTGGGCTTTGTTTAGCTGGAAGAATTGTTCTGCCCTACTTAACAGGCATTATGCCCCCAAAGTGCCATGGAGTGTTGAAAGTGTGCCTCAAGATTGTTCTACTCCTTTTACCCTGAGGCTGCACTTGTGAAGCAACCTTTTCGTCATAATTTGGTTTCCCATGTAGGATGTCCTCTAGGGAAGAGAATGAACTAACCAGGCTACAGGAAGAGCCCTATCTACTTGGTAGTTATTTCTTTGCAATAATTAAAAAATTGACAACCCAGTTTATAAAACCAACTCTTAAGGGTCTAGTGTAATCAGGGCTCTTTATTTTATATGAGTCCAACACAGACTAAACAGAAGGGACTCCCTGGAAAATAATCAGTTTGACTTACAAAGGAGAAATATGAAGCACCAGGGCTACATGGGGGTCTTTGGGATATGGAAGGTGACTCCATGTTCTTTTTCCATCATTTTTAGGACTTTTTATACCGGTGCAAAGATACTTATAGTCTGAGGTCAAACTTTACAGTTCTCATTCAAGAAGGAAGAAATTACTTTGCTAGTTTCAGCTGAAAAAATCTTAAAGGATACCTCCCATTGTTCAGATTTGCATTGTGTGTTCATTTGTGAGGGAAGCGAGAAGGGTGAAATGACAGTGGTTGGTCCAGTGTGGGAGCTTGTGGTTAGACATGGTTGATAATCTTGTTTCAAACTTTGAGGGGTGGGGGGACGGTGTTTCTTTGACAGACAAAATCATAGTCACTACCTTTGTTTATCATGAACCAATTATGTTTAATGCCCAGTGGTTCCAAGGATAGTAGATAAATTTGAGTCTAAGCCCACAGTTTGGAAGACTAGACAGGAACCTGCCTTCACATTCATACCTCTTTCGAGCATGGAGCAATCCAACAACTTTTACTCATTTTTGTTAAAAAGATTTGCATTGTTGTAAACTGAACAAGTTTGTGGCCATAGATGATATAGTCTGGATATGTCAGCTCTGTGGGTAGTATATTAAATGTATACCAAGATGAAAAAAAATATGACTGAGCACTAAATAAAAACAAAAATGTGGGTGTCTTTATTTCCATTGTTTCCTTGGGGAAACACTTGTGTGTCCTGAAAAAAAATGATCCAGAATTTGGAATTTGCAGTGTTCCAGCTGCTGGGGAAACTGGCAGAAAGCAATGGCATCCTCAGAGCATATTCAGTAATTCTCCAGATCCCAGTCCAGGCAGCTGGTCTTCCTTACCTGTAATCAAGAAGCTCAGTATTACCTTCAAAACACCAGAACCTGTAGTACTGCTCACAGGTCAGCAGTGTTTCAATGATGAATGGTTGTCTTCAGTGTCAGTTAAACCAAAGACTACTTATGCCAGTCAAACACAGCCCATTAATATACTTGCTAAATTAAGACTAGTTAAAAGCCTTGCTAATAATGAAAAGTCTGAAAGTGAGGTATAAAATGTAATGAAAAAGTCAGCAGATATCAGAAGACTAAATCTCTCAGGTTCTTTCTGTGTGTGCCCTGGAGCAAGACAGGGTCTATTTGACACTGTCTTCATTGGTGAAAAAAATCCTCAAGGACAAGTTCATCTCTAGGAATCTCTATTTTTGTAGGTCCACAACAGTGCCCAGTTCTCAACCTTTTCCAGGATTGATACCTTAATGTGTTCTCCATGTGCTTTGCAATTAAGGAGGATGGTGGAAACTGTGGCAGGAACAGTGTCTGCGAACTAAACCATCCTCAATAACTAATTTATATAGAAGTGCATTAGAGCTTCACATTCAGAATCACATACATCTGAGTTCAAATCATGCCTCCTCCATATTGCCCAGTGGCAAGAACATTGTGAACAAAGGATCAGTAAGACTTGGTTCCTACCTTTAGGGTAAAGGACACTCAACAATGGCCCCTTTTCCTTGGCTATGAATCTGGGAGAAATAGGAAGTGAGGATGCAGAGTCCAGAAACCCAACAGAAAATGTGCAGAAGGCAGAGGGAGAAGTGAGAAAGGAGGCCAAGAGCTATGGATTATTAAATTGCAAATAAAATTCATATATTTTTGTTCTTTCTATAATGAAGACAAGAAGCTAAAGAGTTTTGGACATATAAATTAATCATGGTCTCAAAATGAAGTTTCCCAAGAGATGGGAGAGGACTTCTGTTGGAGTTCGCATACAGTTCTAATACTTTATTGGCACAGATAAGATATGGGGACAGATAAGTGAGGTGGCCATGCCTTTCTTCTGCTGCCTGCTGTGCTGAGGGCAATTCCACTCAATCTCATCCTCATTTTATTTTGGTTAGCTGACTCTTCCTATGTTAAGGTTTGGATGTGAGATGATCCCCAAAGCTCCTGTGTCAATGCATAAATGTTATCAGGTGTTAAGATTGAGAGAGCCATGTAATGGGTCCATCCTAGTATGAATGGATGGATTAGGTGGTCACCATAGGCAGGTGGGGCATAGCTGGAGGAGGTGGGTCACTGTGGGTGTGCCCTAGGAGAATCTATTCAACCTGCAGCCCCTTTTCCTTGCTTTCTGTTTCCTGACCCTACCATGAGCTGAGCAGCTCTCCTCTGCCCACCCTTTAGCCATGATGCTCTGTTTTACTGGGTGTAAAGCAATCGAAACTGTTAAGCACAGACTGAACCTTTGAAATCATGAGTCAAAACGAACTTTTCGTCCTCTAAGTTGTTCATGTTGGGTATTTTGGTCACAGTCATGAAAACCTAATTAATACACCATACATGTGTTATATTGTTTTCTTTGTTAAATTAAATAAAAGGCTCTTACAGGTAGCTGTCTCTTCCTGAAGGTGGGCCGGTGCCTTTAGTCTGCAGTCAACTAAGACTGGGTTTAAATCCTAAACTCGTGGTGGTATATTCCAGTTTAATCATCTACCTCCAAGAAGATGTATCGACAATGTCCAACAATAAATGTCTAGTTATGTAATCTATAGTAGTCACCAATGCAATACCAGGAAACAATGAAAGAGAGAGGATGGTCTTACATATCACTGTGTAAAGGTCATCAGCATATTTTGTTATGTGAAAGAAGTAAAATACGAATATTTTAAATAGTATACTACCTCTTTTCTAGAAAGAGAGGGAGAGAATATATTCACACATAATTTTGTATGTACTTTTTGTATTATCTGTATAAAGAAACATTGAAAGATATCCAAGAAACTACTAACATAGTTCACTATAGGGCTGAGGATAGGGGAACTCAGAGCAGGGTAGACAGAAATGCAGTGAGAGTGAAAAATATCAATGTGCACTCTTTCTATTGGTTTGATTTTTTAATAATGTGAATATATTATCTATTTTTAAAAAATTTAATTTCCATAGAAATTTGTCATGTATATTTGTTCTTTCTACAGTGAGGGATAGAGGTAAAAAAAATTGTTTGATATGTAAATTAGTGATGTTCTCAAATATGATGTTTCACTAGGGATAGGAGAAGTATTCTGTTGGAGTCCAAATATAGTTTTAATGCTTTATTAACACAGATAAAATACAGTAACAATTTGCAAAAGATAATGCTATTGCTATTGGAAATAAATCACCAAACTCAAAGACTTAAAACAATACATGTTTATTTCTCACTCAGGCCAAAATCCCACAGTCATTCAGGAATCCAGTCTCTTTTCAAATTAGGTCTCCACCTCCTATGTATCTTGGAGTCCTCTGCACCCACCTGGCAGAAAGGAAGAAGAAGATATGGGTGTGGAAGTGCTGCAATCATTACCCACCACATGGGTTTGGCCAGAATTCAGCTACAGGCCACACCTGACTGCAAAGGAAGCTGGGAATACATTTGGTGAGTTGTTAGGCTAACTCTGACACCAGTGGAAAGATCTAGCCAAAGAAAACTTCTGATGAATTTATTTTTTGACTACTTAAAATTGAATTATTGCTAGAGCTATGTTTTGAAGTTATGGTGCCAAGTAAGTTCTTGTCATGCAAACTGGCCCTTATATGACAGGGCTTCAAAGGAGACAGACCCACTGATGCTTATGGAATCTGTGCACTCACTGATCTCATCCCTTCTCCCAGTGGCTTTGTCTTGAGTTAAAGCCAGACATCGAAGGATCTTCTACAAGGGGCAAATCTTAAGGTTCCACAAACTTAAGATTCTATTTTGTTTAGCTTAATATTGAAGGCCACTATTCCATTTATGAACCTAGGGAGTATGAGAAAGAACATCATTTGCTTCAGCATACCTCAAAGTTAGGCATTGCT
Organism: Marmota monax; assembly: GCF_021218885.2. Lineage (NCBI taxonomy): Eukaryota > Metazoa > Chordata > Mammalia > Rodentia > Sciuridae > Marmota > Marmota monax. Next base: position 1,133,220 of record NW_026694617.1, on the reverse strand, counting down.
AATCCAAAGAAGTGTCCAGGGTGTTAAACATATTTACTTACCAGAGTAAGGAGATTCAGAGGACCAAATGAGATTAATGTGCATTTCCAATGCAAAACTGAATTGTTTAGACACCTTTCCAAGGTCATCATTACCTTTGACTTATTTTATAGTCAAAGGCAAAGCAGGTCATGTCTAAGGTCTAAGTGAATTGTCTGGTGGAAAGACAGACAGCCCTCCCCTTCTGTGGAAAAGCCCTTACAGTTCCATTTGAAAATTCAGTTCAATATTGTTCATCTATAAATGTTCTTTGGATTCCCCTTTAAACCAGTTATGACTGGTTCCTTTGTTAATGATAAGCTAAATAAAATCTTTAACACACTTTTTTATTTGTATGAAAGCCATAATTCTATCTTTTATTGAAATGTATCCAATAATACCAGTAATTGTTGAGGATTCATGTGGCTGGCTCTTGTCAAGGTATCTTGTTTTCTTTTTTCGGTTTATTTATTTGTTTTGTTTTTCTCTTAATTATGCCTCTCATCATTTCCAGGAAAATCTGTTCCATAAAATAGCATTAAAATAAGGCAATGAAACAATTTTACTGTCTTCCACTTCCACCCCAACCCCAACTGTTCAGAGGCTATACCTTTATAATATCATCAGAAGGCCTGTTTTGCTGACATTTCAAGCTCCCACAGAAAACACTGCAAGTCTTCTGAGAAGGCCTTATTTGCAAGATTTGTTCAACAAAGAGGTTGGATAAGCATCTTGGATTAAACCTTCAAAGCAGCAGGCTTTTGGTTCCTTTTTCCCCCCGATTAACCTGGAAACCCTTTGAAACCTCTGCCTTAGCCTAATACATTACTTGAAACCATCCGTTTTCATGAGAAACCCTTCTGTAAACACACTTCTTTGTTCCTTTCCTTCTAATTAGCAATCCCTTTATTTTGCACAAAAATTTTCGTATTTAAACTTTATCTGCAAAGGATATTTAGTGTGAGGTATTAAAGAATTAAGCGCCTAATGGAAAATACATTTTTCCTACTGATAACATATCAAAATCTGTTAGTTTATCCATTAATTTCTAGCTGCTCAGCCTCCAGGAAGCTTAGAGCCAAATTTGCGACTTGATTTTAACAACTCAGTGGGACCTACCTGTCTGCATTCTACCACTCTCCAGGCTTGGCCTTGGATCCTAATTCATATTTACCCGTTGCTGCCTTTACTTATTTATGTTTATTTCTTCCTACTTGATTGTATGCATTTTGTAATCCATCTCAACTTATTTAGGTAGTAAGTAAATATAAAAAATAAATTTGTATAGGTAGATTATACATACCTCTGAAATCTTATAAGAGTATTTCTGGCGGGGAAGGAATCACAATTTCTCTTATCACTGTTCTTTCCTGGTATATTTCATTCAGAGACAATGAAGCTTTGGCACTTAGGTACATATCTAACTTATTCATGTGCGATGTAACCACTGAATATACTTAAGAAATGAATAAATAAATCGTGGCAAAGTAAATCGGTGTCTCCAAGTTCCTATAATGACTTACTTAATTATTTAAATATTATATTCTGAGTTTCTATAAATATTTCCAAGTCTATAATAACTTATTAGAAAAGCACCTTCTAATCACGAGAATCCTATCAATCTTTTTATAGACCTCTCATACAAATTAAAAAAAAAATGGCCTGCCATAATGCTTTCAGGTTGAGAATGCAATTGAACAGGTTTACATCTCAAGGACTTGGATTTCATCTAAATCACCCTAGGAGCCTAATGCTCTGCAGATTCCATTAGAGAGGTGAAATGTTCATGAAAGAACCTAGACTCTTGCCTTATAAGAGGAAAGAAAATGATTGGTTTGCTGCCTGCCTGCTATAGTGGGGAAGACTCACTGATGCTATGGGATTAAAAACACGCTGGACTTGGAGCTCTAAATCTTGGTTCAAGTTCTAGTTTGCAGCTTATTACAGTGTAATTTCCTATACCTATAAAGCTTGGACAATAATTCACCTAACCTTTAGACTGGTTGTGAGTACTCAGTGTGAATGTGTTTAGCACGGAACTGGGTTCCCTGGTCACCAGCTCCCTTTCTGCTTTGCAGTGAGAATTAGCTCAGTGTATGTCTAAACCAAAAGGCTTCTTGAGCCTCTTTTCTCAAGACTAGCTGACACTCTCCAGCAGCCTTTAGCAACAAAAGCTCAGAGCCTTAAACTTCATGCTGTCCTGGGGAAAAGCCTGCCCTTCTGTATGGACGTAATTCCTTTCATAATCTTTTATTTATGCATGTATTTCCCCATTGTGGCATACTGTATTTTCCAAAGATGGCCATTTCGACTTCTTCCATGCCAGAGCCTTCTCATTGTGTCCTCGTGGTGGAAGGGACAAGGGAGCTCTCATGGGCCTCTTTTATAAGGGTGCTAATCCCATTCATATTCATTAGGACTCCATTCTTCTGACCTGATCGAATCCCAGCAGCCTTACTTTCTAATACCATCACTTTGGGAGTTAGGATTTCAACTTAAGGCTTTTAGGAGAACACAAACACTCAGACCATAGCAAGTATCTTCACAAGATGGATGCTATCTATGTAACACAACTGCATACATGTAGCCATGGTCGTCCTTTCAGTATGATCATAATCAGAAGCAAGTCATGGGCCTCAACCACACTCAGAGAGAAAGGATTCAACAAAAGTGTTATTATCAGGAGGCAAGAAGCACAGGGGCAAGAACTGTAAAACGCCACACAAACAACTCTGCCACCACCCAGAATAAGAGACGCGCGCAAACACTAGCATGGTTTCTATCTGTTGAAGGTTGTTTCTCTATGATGTGACCCTAAGCCCCTTAAAAAGCCTGCCTGAGAAAGCTCAACACTGCCAAAGGAGTTTATTCTTTCTTCCAGCTCAAATCTGGCTACAGGGCTTTGACCTCCCTTAGTGCATGTACTTTGCAAAACTCGTAAATCATTTGTTAGTCAGCTTTGTGATACTTTAATCAAAATGCCTGACAAAAAAAAAAAAAAAGGAAGGAAAGTTTATTTTCCCTCACAGTTGTAGAGATTTAGCCCGTGGTCAGCTGAGTCTCTTGGTCTGGGCCCAAGGTAAGGCAGAACATCATGGTGGAAGGGCATGTCTGAGAGAGGCTGCTCCAGTCACAGTAGCCAGGAAACAGAGAGGGAAAGGAAATAGCCACCCGGAAGATGAACCCTTCTAGGGTTTCAAAGTAATCTTTTGCTTCCTGTATTTGCTTAGGTAGCTCTTTATCAAAATGATCTTTTGCTGCCTGTATTTGCTCTCTTATATCATTCTTTAATTCCCAGAACTTTTTCATTGTACATCCTGAACTCCTTCTCTATCATTTCTTCTGTTGTGCTGGCCATGGATTCGAATAATGTAATATCTTGGTTTGCTGGGGGCACATTCTTCCCTTGGTTTTTCATGCTATTGATGTGTACTCCTTTCTAGCACTGTTGATCCCAGGCATTATAATTTTTACCCTATAGGCATATAGTGTCCCTGAAGATTTCCAATACCTCTCCTTTAAGCGAGAGGACAATGTGAACAGATCCCAATGCAAACAATATACAAACTTAAACCAAATAGCTTAAACTTAAGCCAAATAAATATTAAGACATTTTCAGTTTTGTCACAATATACAGAAATGGTAAGTTCAATTATTATCTACAATATAAACAGTAGGTTTGCAAAAGGTCTATAGTTTCTGATGGTGGATAAACAACCAGGGTTGAGGTGTAGGGTGAGATGTTAAGGGGTAGGATGTGAGTATATAGAGTTATTAGATCTTAGAAAGCATGAAAGAGGAATCTAAAGAAGTTTGTTAGTAGCAGGAGAGAGAGGAAGTGATTTTAGGGAGACAAGTAAGTGGGAAGACAGTAGAGTATTAAACACAAACATAAATATAAAGAAAAGTAATAAATGTAAAAATAGGTGATAAAATAATATAGAGCACCACTGTAACATACTATGCAGACATCCCAGTCTTCAGTAGCCTAATTCATGAAAAGTACTTGGTTTCACAAATGTTGGGTATATGAGGGTAGGAGAAGAGAGAGAAAAAAAATCTCAAAGGAAGATACAAGGATTGTTTTTGTTGGAGATCAGTATCTTTCCTGCTTGTCTTCTTGTATAATAGGTGGGGTTGTCTGTTGTTTGCTGGTATCTCCGCCCTCAGGATGGTGAAGATTACTAGGGTGAGAGGATTGGTCTTAGGGTTGTGGCTCCTGGACATGAGATATAGCACTTGCCAGTCCCTGATGGGAGCCTGCACCCCAAGGATCTCCTTTGGGACCCACTCATGTGATGTGGGTACCTGGTCTTATCTCCTTATATCACCTGTAGACCTCACAATTCCTCTTCTCTAATTTAGTCTCTAAACTGTATCTCATTCACCCCTCCGCCCCACAAACCCTTGCTCTCCAGAGGTCTTGTAGGCTATGCTCTGAGCACCTGTCACAGAGAGCTGTTTTATATTAAGCAGTTCAGCACCTAGTCTTGAGACCTGGTTTTGCAAGCTATGGACTGGCCAAGTAGCTGTAGGCACTGTACTGGGTTAGTGGCAGCTGGGGAGAGGGGGATTTGGGGACTTTCAGTACCTTGATATTGTTTCTAATCTGCAGCTGGTGTTCCAAGCTGGGAGTTGCCCTAACTTAAGATGGCCATGAAGGTGTCCCAAGATGAAGGCTGCTGCTTTCTATGATGGACTGTCAGGTTGGATGGAGTTGGGCAGTGGCACTCAGAGGCGTGTTCAGAGGTACAGCTCTGTGGCATACAGTATTGTGGCTGGCAGCTGTCACTGGTCCCAGTACAGTGTCCCCAGGTGCAGGCTACCACATGTAGGGGACTATGGCAGTGGATGCAGTGCCCCAAGATGGAGGTGACTGGAGGAGCCCCACATTGGATAATGGGGGTCCACATGGGAGGGGTGACCAGAGTTCCTGTGCCTGGGTTGCAGCCAGGTGTCCTCCATGAGAGCGGCAGCGGGGATTCCTGTGCTGTGTGGGTGCTAATCTGGAGATCCTACTCAAGCCCTGGAGGACCTGAGTGGATGAGTGGTCAGGAGTCCTGCGCTGAGGCTGAGGCCTGGAGACCTGCACTGCGCGGCCGCTGTAATTCCTGCATGGGAGCAACTGTTGGGGGTCCTCTAATTACTTGCAGAGAAACAATATTCCCACTACTTGAATCCCATGTCCTAGAGGGACACATAATGCGGCTTCCCTCTAGCATGCCACCATGGATCCTCCCAACAGATACACTTAAGCCCCACCCTGGTTTTAACAGACTAATTTGGTTGTAACTATAAGCAGACAGGGCATGGCTGGAGGAAGGTCACTATGTAAAGCAGTATGGAGATTCCTTAGAAAACTTGGAATGGAACCACCATTTGACCCAGCTATCCCACTCCTCTGTTTATACCCAAAGGACTTAAAAACAGCATACTACAGGGACACAGCCACATCAATGTTTATAGCAGCACAATTCACAATAGCTAAATTGTGGAACCAACAATTAGTAGCTGAATAGATAAAGAAACTGGTATACATACACAATGGAATATTACTCAGCATTAAAAGAGAATAAAATCATGGCATTTGTAGGTAAATGGATGAAGTTGAGAATATTAACCTAAGTGAAGTTAGCCAATCCCAAAAAACCAAATGCTGAATGTTTTGTCTGATATGAGAATGCTGGTCCACAATGGGGAAGTGAGTTGGAGCATGGGAGGAATGGAGAAACTTTAGATAGGGCAAAGGGAAGGGAGGGTAAGGAAAGAGGTAGGAGAGTAGGAAAGATGGTGAAATGAGATGGACATCATTATCCAAGTATGTGTACAAAGACACAAAAGTGTGATTCTACTTTGTGTACATCCAGAGACATGAAAAATTGTGCTCTATGAATTGAAGTTCATTCTGCTGTCATATATATCAAATTAGAATAAATATTTTTTTTTAATCTTAAAAAAAAGATGGTGGACTGGCTACATTATAGCTCTCATAATCTAATCATTCATTCCACCTTTGAATATTGTTGCATTAACATGGGAGCTTTTGGTGGATACTTCAAATTCAAGTCATATCCATTTGAGATATATATATATATATATATATATATATATATTGAGATATATAGATATAGATATAGATATATTGAGATATCTATTTATATCTCGATACATATATCTCAAATGGAAATGACTTGAATTTTTATATATATATATATATATATATATATATATATATATATATATATATATATATATATATATCTTCTGCCACTCAGGAATGTCTTCTGCAACACTTGGGAGCTTTCCCTGGGAAATGGAACCAAATAAATAAATAAATAAATAGGGGGCCCCAGTCTCCATAGAATGGCAGGAGCCTAACTTTGATATGCACAAAATCAGCAGACACAGATGGCCTAATCACAGGGACTGACAGCCTCTCCTCACAGCATCCTTCAGCACCTTTCCTCTAGCATAGGCCAGATTTTAAAAGGTCTTCCGCTTTTTGTTTTAATGGAGTTGAATTCTGCTTGGAGTCTCTCTCCTCTACTGCACCAGCCTGAATAAAATCTCTCTTCTACCTTTAACAAATACCTGCTGTTTTAATCAGCTTTTTTTTTTTTTTGCCACTGAGACTAAAATACCGACCAGAACAACTGTAGAGGAGGAAAGTGTATTTAAGGGCTCACAGTTTCAGAGGTCTTAGTCCATAGAAGGCTGGCTCCATTCCCCAGGCCTCAAGGCAAGGCTGACCATTGCAGTGAAGAGTGTGGTGGAGGGAAGAAGCCCACATCATAATCAGAAAGCAGAGAGAGGCTCCACACTCCAGATACAAAATAGATACCCTATAGCTCCGCCCTCAATGAACCACTTCCTCCAGCCAACCCACCTGCCTCCAGTCACCACTCAGTTAATCACACCAGGGATTAATTCGCTGATTAGTTAACACTATAACCCAATCATTTCTCCTCCAAACCTTCTTGCATTGTGTTACACATGAGCTTATAGGGAACACCTCACATCCAAACCATAACACCCACTCTCTTTCATTTTGTTGGGGGCAGTCTTAAGAGTTTGATGACTTGCTTTTGAAGGTTTGAGTATCACTGTGTTCTCCATCCCAACTCAGTCTCCCAACTCAGTCTCCCAACTCAGTCTTCCAAAGCTAAGCTTCATGAGCATTTGTGGATAATATGTTTGTAAAGTGACTTGGGTACCTCTCACCCTTAATAGACATGATCATGAAGAGTAGCATATATTTTTAAATAAATTAGCATATTCAAATAGCTGAGGGAATTTGACATTGAGAAGAACTGCAGGTAGAAATCTACAGTCAAAGAAGAGTAACCTGGAGGGGTGGGGGCAGGTGTGGAACTCTGGCTCTGTCTCATAGTCTATCTGGGATGATTGGAATAAATATGAATTTTCTTGGTGGTGAGGTGTAATTACCTGTAGGCACTTTAGGAGAGGAAAAAAAAAAATCTCAGACTTGCTGAAAGAGAAACTGAGTGAGTAACACCATTTCCCCTCAATAGCCTCTCAATGGGAGTTCATTCTTTTCCCCTTAAAACATCAGGAGAATCCTGAACAGAAAATACTCCATTCACCTCTAAAAGCCTGAGTTAGAGGAACTGCTAATATAAGGCAGGTCTGGATTGGAAGGAAGCTTGCCAGGCAAAGACACACTTGGCTTTAAGATATTTATTAGATTCCTTCTGTTAAAGAACCTATCGGAAGCAGTGTTGCATCATAAGTGGCAGCAGCACCTGTGTTCCCTCCAGCCTCCTGCTCCCAGGTCACAGTCCACCAAAGAGCAGGGCCTGCTGCTGGTGGTTTCCCTGCAAGGAGGGTCACAGTGCTGTAGATGTCTCTTCTCTCACCATGTAGGACCAGTTCCTCTGCTTCCTTCCCAAGCCCGTCCCTGCAGCCCAGCTCCCCAGAGGGCAAATGTGGGTCTGCAGATCATGACTCACTAATCCAAGAGGGAAAATTAGAACAGGCACTGAATGCGTGCAGAGAAGGAAGATTTTATTAGGTTTTGTGGAAGTGTTTTGTTTTTATTTATTTATTTATCTATCTATTTATTTATTTTCATTTTTTATTTTTTGGAAGCTCTGAGCTATTATGTTCTATAATATAATATATGGATAACCTGAGATGACATCTCCTCTAGAGTTTTTGTCTATTTGGTAAACTGCAGAAAAATGCAGGGCTTTATAAATCAGAGAAAATATCTTCCTGGATGTGTATAGATTTGCCTCTTTCTTTTATATTTAATTTTTCTCCTTTGAGATTTGAGCCCAGTTTTCAAGAGGACTGTTTCTCCACATGTGAACAGCCTCATTTATATTTTTAATTTACTCATGGTTTGGTTCTAGGTTCTTCACCTTAACATTGTCCTGGCTGGATTAAGAAGATTTAGGGGACTGGGGATGTGGCTCAAGAGGTAGCGCGCTCGCCTGGCATGCGTGCGGCCCGTGTTCAATCCTCAGCACCACATACAAACAAAGATGTTGTGTCCGCCGAAAACTAAAAAAAAAAAATAAATATTAAAAATTCTCTCTCTCTCTCTCTCTTAAAAAAAAAAAAGAAGAAGAAGAAGCAGCTTTAGGTATTGGTCTGAATGTTAGCTGTAGAGTTGTCAATTCTGGCTCAGACCTTATACCTTGACCACCCTCACCTCCAGGGTCTCTGCAGACAGTCCTGCTCTTTGTGACTTGAGTTCCCATTACCATGTTCAGCTTCTCTGAGCCACTTGGCTAATACGATAAACTTTCATTTCATTTTCTTAGTAGTTTATACATTTAAACTCATTTAGGAGTAAAGTGCTTTAAAAATATTTTATAAATATGTAATTATTTGAGAAATTATTTAATATCTGCCATGTACCATACACTGTTCTGTTCACTATTTATTTAATCATAAAGTCTTTGTGATGCTGATTGAGAGAAATCCCTTCTCCCAGTGGTCCCAGCTGTCACTATGTTCACAGCCCTAAGCTCATTGAGTTGGGCAGAACATGTGACTGAAGAGTTCAAATTAGTAAAAGCTCTGGAGTTAGAAAGTCAGGGGCCAGTTATAGTTAATATAGAAACGTATGTTGAGGAGTAATCAGGAAAAGAGGGTTTCTAGAGAAGGAGAAAATGGAACATATTTTGAATAAGATCTGGTGTATGTTTTTTCCCCCCAATTTATCTCCAGTGATATAGAGAATCCATAATGTTTGATTGATTCTTGAAGATTTATTAATAAATAGGTGGTTTCCAGTTTTAGACAAAGTTTCCTAAACATCGAATTTTAATTACAACCTATTAAAAAGCAAATAAATATATTGCTGGAAGTCTACGGAGAGGAATGCTGGGGTTTTGTAAAGCATCCCTTTGCTCATAAATCAAATCTTTCCTTATGATTTAAAGAGGTTTGACTGGATTTTTTGCTTCTTACAAACAAGCTAAGAAATTTCACAATCCTCTAAAAACTCTATTTAAAACTTAGGAGTGATTTTTATTTGAAAAACATTGAACTTTTGTTTTTCTTTGTTCTCTAAGATTCAGTTAAATTGCAGTAAAAAATAAATAATTAAATTTGAATTCAGAGGGACAGAGAAAAGCAGAGTCCGATTTGGTAACACTAGGAAGAGATGAAAAGCAGTCACTGACTTAGCTTAGCTAAGCAGAGGAAGCAGAAGCCCAGGTGCTTACAGAGGGGTATGAGGTCAGACAAGTGTGAATCTCAAAAAAAAAAAAAAATCAAGAAACAGAGCTACTGGACACTGGGGAAGGTGAAGAGTGAAACAGAGAAAGAATGTGAACAAGATACACCCAGGTGATCTTCTCTAATCTATACCATAGGTGAGAGTCCTTCCAGCTAAGGGTAGCTCAATCCCTGCTGTAAGTCCACCAGAAGGTGTCCAGACTAAGGGACACCAGTTTCTCCTCAGGACAAGGGAAACTTGCTAGTGACAATAGGAAGGGGAGTAGGAGGATACTTGTAGAACCATGAGACCGCCCAGCTCCACTTCAACGCTGGCTTCCTGGTCAGGCTTACTGTCCTGAGACACATGATGCAGGAAGGAGGCTGCAGCATTCTTCCAGAAAAAATGACCAGCCTCACAAATGGAATCAGACCTGCTACCATCTGAAGGGTCTCGGAGATGCTCCTGTCAAGGCCTCTGGGAGAGTTGCTCACCAGCCTACAAAGGTTGCCCCACATACACAGTGTCCACCATACTGAACGGATGAACAGGCAGGCTGGAATCCCCAGATATTTGAAGAAACTCTTTAGTATGGAAATGGAGACGTGAGGCAGGCTGGGTGGTAGGGCAGAAATAATATTTGGGAGAACAAAATGGAAATGACCATGCAAGATAACTTTGGCTGAATGTGCATTTGTAGCTGTATCTATCGAAGAGGAAGGCTAAATTACCTAGAGCAATGTATCTAAGGCCAGAGTTTGCCTGAAGTTTTGTTAGAGGAAGAGAGAAGACTAGAAATATCAACTTTGGAAGAGTATGGCTTCGAGTGAACGATGGTAGACAGATGAATGAAATGAGAGGATGCTACTAGTTCTATAAAGCAATTTCTACAAGGCTATTTCATGAGAGAAAAAGAAAATTTGATTATTTTAATGTAAGAAAAACTGTTGCAATTAGTAGAAAACAACAAGGGCCATTAACAAAAATGACTGAAAACAATTCAATAGAAAAGTGGACAAAGATATGAAGAAACTTTTTGGCAGAGATTATTGATGACAAGTAGGTACATGAAAAAATGCACATCATTCTTCATTAGGGAAGTGCACATTTAAACCACAATGAGGACTGGGGTTGTGGCTCAGTGGTAGAGCACTCGCCTCTCATGTGTGAGACCCTGGGTTCGATCCTCAGCACCACATAAAAATAAATAAACAAAATAAAAATATTGTGCCCATGTATAACTAAAAAACTAAAAATAAAAATAAACCACATTGAGATACCACTGCACAACCATTTGAATGGCCAAAGACAAAATAAAGCAAAGCAGAACAAAACAGCTGGCAACACCAAGTGCTATTGAGGATGTGGAGATGTGGAACAGCTGTCACTATCACATGCTGTTGGTGGGAATATAAAACGTCACAGGCATTTGGGCAGAGACTGTGGGTAACATCTTACACAGTTAAATATACATATACCCTATGACCCAGCCATCCCACTCCTAGGCACATACCCAAGAGAAATGAGAACTATGTCCTCACAAATATCTACACACAAATGTTCATAGCAACTTTATTCATAACCTCTGCAAGCCAGAAGCTACTCACAAGTCTCTCAGTTGGTGATATAGATAAACAAATTGATACATCCATACAATGAACACTTCTCAGTGATAAAAAGAAACACAGGCATGGTATGCCTAACAGCACAGACAATTTAAAGGACAGAAGCCCCACTCAAAAGGCTACATATTGTGTGATTCCATTTATATCAGATTCTGAAAAGTGTATGGGACAGAAAACAGATCAGTGATTGCCAGAGGTTGGAGTGGGGAGGCAACATTGACAGCTGACTGCTTAGGAACACCAGTGAATTTGGGGGCATGATAAAACTGTTCTCCCTCTTACTTGTGGTGGTATTTCTTGACTGTGTTCCATGAAAGCACACAGAACTGTATAGTAGAAGAGTGAATTTTATGATATCCAAATTCCAACTTTTAGAAATGAAAGAAAAAATGAATGAGGTTTCTTGTTTGGGTGATAAATAGAGAATGATGTTGCTGAGGTAAATAGTCAAGCTCAGATGAGCATCAGACAAACCCAAAAAGAAATGAGGGTAGTTTCTGCCCTGGCAAGCAGGATTTGTGGCCATAGAAATACATGAAGTTCATGTGGCCAAGGGAGTGGGGACTTTAATACTGAGAAGGACTGCATTGTATAAACGTGCCAGAGTTTCTTTGTCCAGTTGCCAGTTGAGGATCATGTAATTGTTTTGGGGTTTTGACTACTGTGGATGAAGTCTTTATCAACATTCATGTGGATCCTCAACCACGCAGCAGAAAAGCCAGCAACCTGTGTTCCACACAATTGGCAAAGTAGATTTCCTAAAATGCAAATCTGATCACGTTACTCCCCCGATTAAAATTCTTCACTGGTTCCTTATTGCCTACAGCAGAGATACTGCACCGTGACTGCACATCAGAATCACCTGAGCACGTTCAGAGGCATTGGATGCTCAGCCTATCTCCAGAGGTTCTGATTTAATTGACCAGAGGATAGAGATAATCAGGTTTTTTTAAAGTATGATTTAATTTTTTTAAGATTCAAATTTTTTTGAAACAGCATTATTGAAATATAATTCACATATCACACGTTTCACCAATTTAAAGTGTTGAAGCTAGGAATAGAAATCAGGTTGACTAATTCAAAACCTATGTTCTTTAAGAGTTATGCTATACTTTGAAGTGCTTCTAGCAGAGGGGAAAACGTGTTGACAGGTTTCCAATAAGAGGAAAGTAAATTGAGGCATATTCTGTGCCTTACCTTTAGCAGAGTGTTGCCTCTTACTGGGATCACAGCCAAGACCTCCTTACCTTTCTCAGCCTGCCTTGTACATAGGTTGCCACCCTGTAACCCATTTCTTTCCACTACAAATGTGAATAGAAGTGATAGAGGATATAGAATCATAAGCAATGGAGTGTGAATTGATTTTATACTTTCTTAATCTCTCCCTCCTTACTCCCCATGGCCCTCTACAGAGAACACATAAATAGTGAAGGTGCAACATGTACCTGAGAATCCATGAGGCAGTTTGTTTTCAAGAACTGCCAAGAAGAGCCATTTGATCTATATTCACCAGCAATGTAAGAAGTGAACTTTTGTTAGCTTAAGCCACTGAGATTCCTGAGATTGTTTTCACAGCACATCCTAGTCTAGCTTGAGTAGTACACTCATGAACAATTCACTCACCTATTCATCAGCTGTTTTCCTGTGAGAAAATCAAAAGGAATATGTGAAATTCCATGGAAATTCCACAGAGCTTAAAGGGAGGGGGCAGGAGAGCTCGAATTTAGAGGAATCTAGGAAAGATGCAGGTATGAAGGAAGGGTCTTGAGCAGAATTCCCCAACCCTCCCCCCTCTCCCCAGAAAATGCAGACAGAAGCTGGAATGAGGAAAGAAGGAACTCCCAAATGAGACATGTACAGGGTTACTTAAAGCACAGAGCCAACTAAAAAACTATAACATTTTCCATAAGACTGTTACTGACTTGAATTAGATATATTCAAATATAAATCCCAAATCAATGCACGCCAAAAAGATATAGTCTCAAAAAAATAGCATTCCCTAGGAGAAAGAATCATAACCCTGAACAGATGTTCCATTTGTTAATTTAATTTTTGCTAACAAGATAACATTTTTGAAGGCATTGCTGAATGTACCAGTTTTGTCCCTTGTTAGTATAATCAGAAAGATATCTTGGTTCAACAATGCTCTGGAGCATTGAAATGTGTTCTCCTTTATGATTTGCAGCTCTGATTAGTTCTATTTTTCTGCCTAAGGTGCAAAAATGCAAATATGAACTAAGAGCCTGAGTAATTTCTAGTTCTTATATCATCATCATTAAAAAAAAAAAATGAAACACATATCTTCTTTTGAATCTCACTAAAAATGTAGTCTGAAATGCATGAGGCAGAATATATTGTCATCCAATCTTTCATTAACATATTAACCTACTGTCACACATTATTAAAAAACAAAACAAAATCTGCATCTGTCATAGAAAAATATGCATACATCAAGCATATCCAATCACAAATGAACTTGAGAGCAGAAAAACATGTTAACAAGTATAGCAGTCTGGGATCTGCTTTAAGATAATTTAGCAGAGAGAGAAAAAAAAAGGGTTAGATAAAATAAACATGACAAAAATATTAGTAATTGGTGCATCTCATTTTGACTACACAGGAATTCGTTATACTCATCTCTCTAAACTCGGGCATACCTGAAAATGTTAAAAATAAATGGTAGAGGGATCATTAAGTGTACAGATAAAATACCTTCAAAGAGAATACTTTCAAACAAAATACCTTTGCACAAATTTAAGGATGCAGATTATAGAACTAGATTCCTTAATCACAGAATTTCATTGCCTAGTATCAAAACATAATGATAGGGGCTGGGGATGTGGCTCAAGCGGTAACGCGCTCGACTGGCATGCGCGGGGTGCTGGGTTTGATCCTCAGCACCACATAAAAATAAAATAAAGATGTTGTGTCCACCCAAAACTGAAAAATAAATATTAAAAAATTCTCTTTTTCTCTCTCTTTAAAAAAAAAACACATAATGATATTTGTCAATTGCAGGTTTCCTTCGTCAGAGCTCTTTAGCATGTTATTTCATCATGGAACACAGAATGACAGGTTCCTGCAGTGACACTTTGTTGGTCATTAGATGCTATTAATAAATTGTCTCTTTGCCCTGAAATCTGAATGTTCTGAAATAGCTTACCTTTAAAAGCAATAATAATCCGGGTGCAGTGGCACATACCTGTAACCCCACAGGCTTGGAAGGCTGAGGTAGGAGAAATGAGAGTGGAAAATCAGCCTTAGCCACTTAGGGAGGGGTCCCTAAGCAACTCAGTAAGATTCTGTCACTAAACAAAATACAGAAAGGGCTGGGGATATGGCTCAGTGATTAAGCACTCCTGGGTTCAATCCCCACCACCACCAGGAAAAAAAAAATAATTTGCATCACTTTTAGAATTAAACTATTTTTTTAAAAAAATATATATTTAGTTGTGGGTGAACCTTTGTTTTTATTTATTTATATCTGGTGTTGAGGATCAAACCCAGTGCCTCACATATGCTAGGCAAGCGCTCTGCCACTGAACTACAGCCCCAGCCCCAGCATTAAACTGTTTTAAAAATGGTAATGGTTGGAATTAACGTAATCAGGAAGATCCATATTTTCTGTTCCTCTTGTATCAACCAGCAGGGTTATCATATTCCCATTTATACATACATCTGATTCAATTATCTATTGTTTGTATAAGCCACATCCTTCCACTTTAGCTTGAATGACATGAGAATGAAATACTGATTTTTTTTCAACATCACTGACTATAGACAGCTAGAGTGTGACTTATTCTCTACAATGAGATATTTAGCATGTTGTAGGTGTAAATGAAAGATGTAAACTAAGAGGCAAAACATTAATGTGATATTGGCTGTGTTATTATGAGCCCAATGAAATCTAGTGCGAACAAGAACACATAGGTATCATGCTGGGAAACCAATGATCTAGCTCTCATCTTGACTGTAGGCAAAAGAATATCTCATCAAAGCTATAAATTTCATGAGTCTGTTCCCTAATTTAAAACCCTTAAGGAAAATGGCTTCCATGGCTCAACAGTTTTAAAGGGTTGTTTTTACTTGGCTTCGTAACCAGGAAATTAATAGTTTTTCTAAAACAAATCAGAATTATACCATTGTTGTCTGTGTTTTCATGCTGTTGCTGTTAGCACTTAACTTCTCCTCTGGATAACAAAGCTGTGGATTCCACATTGAATTCACCACAGGAAGATGTTTATTACCTGCTATGATTGTTCAGAATAGTCTGGGATGGGGATAAAATTTGTTTATTCATGGCTATGCAAAAATTGTTTTCTTGAGGTAATGTGAAATGGAATAGTTTTCTAATCAACTTTCACTATTCATAGTGAATCTTATTTAGCCTAATACCAGGTGTAAGTTGCTTCAGTCCCAAGCAGTGTTAGCACACAACCAATAGAAATGTGTGATGGCCTCAGGAACCCAAGGCACTGGGGAAATGTCAAAGCTATTAATGGAACTTACTTCTTCTTTCTCAATAAGCTTTGAAATAAACCTGATGTAGCCAGGTGAATGATGCATTTATAGGAAAAAGTTTCTTGTTTGTGTATATTCAATTTAGAGAGCAACAGTTTGTTACATCTGAGAAAAACAAGACAAATTATAATTGATGTGGAGAGTACAAATATATCAAATGTTTCCAACTGCTTAAGCCTAGAGGAAAATCATTAGTGATTATTTTACAAAAAAAATATAGATGTTAACTGAGTAATAAGAGTATTATTACCATTTTCCGAAAAAGTATTAGAGAAGCAAACTACCTAGACTCACCCCATTGCATCTGAATGATCAGAAATTTGCAAATAAAAAAATCACTATACCCTGGAAAGATTATGTTGTATTTGGTATGGTGTTTGTGGAAATAAAACTCCAAGCAATTTGCAGACATTTAAAATTGGAGCAACTGTGTGCACATCTTTGCTTTTCCCTCATTTAATCTTTTCAATCCAAGGGAAAATGGATAGAATTAACCAGAAGATAGAGCCACAATTTAAAGTCTTAAAGTTGGGTTTAAATGTATTTTTAACTAAAAAGATCCCTCAAAAAATTATTAAAATTGAACATAAAATCATTAAAAAGCTTTAATTACATTGACTATTTTCAAATAATGTGTAACACCACCATATTTGAATGTCAAGATTTGAAAAGTTTTTGTTTTCTTTTAAATCTTTTGTTAGCATCTTTGTTTTTCATTAGTGCATTATAGTTAACACATATTTTGTGAATGTTACACAGCTTAGTGTAACAAATGGTTCCTGAAAAGAACAACCACCAGTATAAAGTGTGAATTTAACTTAAAAAAAAAAAGTTAATTGGCTCCAGTTTGGGGCTATTATGAAGCCATTAAAAATGAATTCATCTCTGTAAACAAATACAAATCTCTATATAGGCATGTTTCATTTGTTTTGTGTAAATATCTACTAGCAACATTACTGGGTAATATCCTAAGAGTGTGTTCAACTTCATAAGAAACCCCCAAATTCTTTTCCAACATGATGTACTATTTTATTTTATTCTTTTACCAACAATATAAGATTCTAGTTGCTTTGTAACCTAACATTCCATTCTCAAAATTATAACCCAGGAGAAGTGACCAGTAGAAATACAATAGGAGTCAAAAATGTAAACTGAAATTTTCTAGTAGCCACAACTTAGAATAAAGTAAAAATAGTTGAAATTTTTAGTAATGTATTTTATCTAATAAAATTATAACTATTATTTATTCAAATTATTATTTTAACATGTCATTGGAATAGGAATTGAGATATTTTGTGTTCTTTATTTTGTACAACATCTGCAAGTCTGGGATGTATTTTATGCTTACAGCATATCAATTTGGTCTTGTCCTATTTCAAGTGTTCAAAAGCTACTTGTGGCTAAGGGCTACAATAAAATATTACGGACATTTTAGGATATAGAGTAGTAACTCATTGTTTTGCCTTTTCCCAATGACTAATGAGATTTTCATTTGGTGTTGGTTATTTCATATATCTTCTATTGTCTTGACTGATGTCCATTAATAGCTGAAGGGATATACAAATTGTGGTATATTCATATGAAGAAAAAGTACTCAGCAATAAAAAGGAATAACTTAGATTTATACATTTATCTGGGTGAATCTCAAAACATTACGCTGAGAGAAGCCAGACACAAAAGATATGTATGACATGAGTCTGTTTGTGTGAAATTTTAGAACAGGCAAAATAGAAGGTAGATCAGTGACTGTAGTGGGGTGTATGATAGCAATGGCAAGAAAGAATTTTTTAGAGTGATGGAAATGCTCTTGTATCTTTATTAGACTGGAGGGTATATGGATATATACATGTCCAAATTTATTGAACTGCATATTTTAAATAGGTGTATTTTATGTAAATTATACTCCAGTAGAATTAAAAGGGTAAAGTAATACCACAGTAGTATCTGCTATCTTGTTTTACAAGCCCACTGCGAAATGCAATTATGAGACCTCTTATTCAAAAATTATTAAGGATGTCAAGACAGTAACTGCAGAGGGAGTATGTTTGTCATCAGATCCTGTGATAAACAGTGTGTGGCACATAGGTGGTCCCATCTGTTTTGTAGAATGAATTTATGAACTTGGGCATCCTAGTGTCCAGCAGTTTCCATCTGACAGCAATGCAGTGCAACACCTTTTTTTTTGCATCTGTTGTTCATTCCCTAGACCTGAGGAAATAATATAATCTTGAATATAATAAACAATGCTGTTCCTAAATGTGAGAGACAAATACAGATTACAAGTTGTTTTATTTTAAAATTCTTAAAAGATATGAAGAAATACAGTTCAACAGCTAACATCAAGAGAATACAATTTGTTTCTGTGGGTGGATTATGCAAGCAACATGAAGCATAAAGGAATTCTTAATCTTCAGACATTCCACATTTTTGGTTCCAGTCTTATTTTAGTGGCAGAGTTGCTTACACCTACTATGGGCCAAGAAATGAGCCAAATAATAAGGATGAAAGGATAACCAAGCAGGTACATTTAATTGTATAGGAGTTTATTTTCTTTAGATATCAATTTATAGATTATACTCCAATTATTTAACCTTTATAAGGACTTTCCCTGAGCATATATAATCTACATCACCAGAAATATATCTGTGGGACTTTGCTCCAGTGCTCCTAAACACAGCTCAGAATTGCTGCAACAGAGGTACTTGGGTTTTATTTAAATGCATAACAGACTAACTGTGTCCCTTCCTGGTTCTCAGATTCATGTTGAAGCCCTAATTCTCTAATTGATGTTGAAGCCTAATTCAATAGGATTAGGTCTCTCTAAGAAGATACCAGATTGCTCACACACTGGTGCCCTATCTCTCTGATGTGCATACACAAAGGAAAGGCCCTGATAGGATGCAGGGGGAAAATATTCTGCAAGCAGGAAGAACACCAGAAACTGAGCTCTTCTTTGATCTAAAACTTCTAGATTCCTTAATTGGGAGAAAGTAGATTCTCTGTTTTAGCCTTGGGTATTTCATTTTGACAGCCTAAGCTAAAATGTAACATTCTATATAATATAGAAAATCAATAATATGATAATCTGATTTAAATAAAATGACGGGTTTAATGACAGTCACATAATAAACTTGCAGCATCAAAAGACTCCTATGTGTGCAGATAGTAACAAACTATAGAAATGATCCCTGAAAGTATAGTCTTTCATATATATGTGTACAAAGAACATGAAGGTATGAACCTTAAAAATTTGAGTAATTCATACATAAATTTTTCCTAAAGGAAGTCTAAGGCAATTCCACTTTATCCTAAAACAAGGGGTATGCATATTGAAAAGCTTTTCATAAAAGACAACTTAAAGGGTTTTAAATGGTTAAAGATATAATTTACATATAAATACTTAAAAATGCCTGCATACATCAAAAGGAACACTAATAACTGAACAAATGAAACAATTAGGGCCAAAGATTTCTCAAAAAAACCATAAGCAATGGGTGCTTTCAAACTTGCTCCATTACATGCAAGATTTTCATTTCGGGGGAGCAGATAGAAGGTTAAGTTATAATGGTTTCATTTATTTCATTTAAACCAAAGTATTTAAAATAAGTTAAAGTATAGCAAAGAAAATTAATTAAAGGAGAGAGGCAGCAGGTGATGAATTAAATTAAGATTGCATTTTTAGAGAAGATAGTAGATGGAAAAAAGTATGATACTAATAAGTATTACAAAATTATTAACTGTAATATTATGGGCTGAGTGGATTTGAACTCTTGCTTTGCCAATTAAATTATATAAAATTACACAACAAATTATATAACATTGGATAATTTATTCCCCTTATCTAAGCCTCAGACTTATTGTTAAACTGGGAAAAGCAATAGTATCAATTTGTCCACAGGGACAATTATTTGGCATAATACATGCTAAACACTCAGCATAGTACCTGCAACATAATGATGCTATGATATGAATCATTTATTATTGCTTCTTTTAAAAAATGACATTACTGATATAATACTTATCTTTGTAAATGGGTGTTGCAAAATAGGTCGATGTGAGGAAAAATGTCAAATTAATTTCTGCATTTGCAATAATGCAAAGCTACTCCCTATCTCCCCACCTGACCCCTGTGGAGTACAAACTGCTTACTCAGCATTTTCTTTGGCTCAAAGTCTTTGCTCCAAAATTCATTCAGGGAGTCTCTTCTGTGGCCATAGCTGCTTTCCTGATCTCTGTATCTAGGTTTAGAGAGTATCCTTCAATGAATTTCCCGTTTTGCCTACTTGCAGTTTTGTTTTCTTTTTCCCATTTCAGCCTACTGTATCACAGTAGCAAACATGTCTTACTGCTACACATTCATGGAGCTTTTCAGAGGCATGTGATGAAAATATGGCTCCAGGGCAAATGTATTGACTCCATTTTCCCAAGGAGAAAGCTGTATGCTGGTTCTCTTATAAGCCTTCCAAAGTCCTGCCTCTCATTTTAAGAAACTCTGCCTTAGAAATCAGAGACATCTGCCAAAAACATTTGGCTCTGCAAGTAACAAGTAGATTAATTGCTCCTGCTGTAGCTGGCAAATGACAGCCTAGTAACGAGAGAGAATGAAATGGCTGGTTACTAAGAACTTTAAGAAAGATAAGGATCAGAGGAATTTGGGGGAAATTCCTAATCCAAGGGAATATATATAGAAATACTTGAATATGGAATTCTTGAAATGTCTGAGAAAAAATGTATCGGTTCATGCACATAGTAGTTCCTTAATATTTTTATAAGTTAAAAATCATGGGCTGGGATGTAGCTCAGTGGCAAAGCGTCTGCCTTGCATTCGCAAAGCGTCTGCCTTGCATTCGCAAAGCCCTGGGTTCGACCCCCAGTTCCAAAAAAGACAAAAAAAAAAAAAAAAGAACACCCCCAAAAAATAGATTAAAAAATAAATCATGGCACTACTTCTGCCATACATGATGTTAATTTATCATTCTTTTTCATCCTTCCCTGCAATGCAATTCTAGAATATCATGTGATACATAGGTTTATAAAATTAGAAAATGATATTTCATCCATTCAAACACTGTTTGGTTTTAAGTGTTTTCATGTGTAAGCAATTTCTGTTCTTTTTTTTTTTTAAATTGATAATTGGAATTCTGGTAAGGCCTTGAAGATGACAGAGACTAATAAGAAAAAAAGTCTCTTAGAGTTTTCTTTTAGGTCATCTAGGTGTGTTAACACTTTGGCTTCAGATAAAAGAAAATCCTATCTCTATTCTCAAATTTCAGTTGAGAATTTTCCTCCTTTTAAAAACATTCCAGTGGGGCTGGGGTTGTGGCTCAGTGGAGAGTGCTTGCCTAGCATATGTGAGGCACTGGGTTCAATCCTCAGTACCGCATAAAAAAATAAATAAAATAAAGTTTAAAATACAACATTCCAGGGCTGGACATGTAGCTCAGTGGAAGAGCACTTGTCTAGCATGTGTCAAGGCTTTGGTTTCAATGCCAAGCACTGCAATAAAATAAAATACAAACATTCCAAAGGTTCAAGTTTTCAATCAAAGTTGAATTGCTCTAAAACACATACAAAATTCCAAATACGAGCTCCTATTTCAACAACTTTATTGAGAACATTTTGCAAATTAGATTTTACAATTTAACATTTTACAAATTAGAAATTTTATCTGCTACTACATAAGTTGCAAACTTTTCAAAACACTACAGAAAATCCTTTATTTCTTTGGATTTTTCTGTTCCATGCTGAGATCCTGAGATACATTTTTTCTTTCAGCTTCATTTTCATCTTCCTGTGAAATAAATTTTAGAAAACATTAAAATGTAAACTTTAGGACATTTTTTTCAGTTATACTTAATGTAAATAATTGCACTACATCTGCAGGAGTATGAACTATTGTGATTCCAGAAATCCTCAGGAAAAGATTATAACCATATAGGGTAAGATTATATAACATTTAAATAATTATAGTATGAGCTTTTTATATTATGCATTGACTAAAATTTTCTTATATCTTTTTAAAAGCAACCAATTTTATCAATACCCCAAGAAGTACTTTTGAAAACACCTGCTACTAAAAAGTGTTCTTTGTAGGGGGTGAACCAGATATTTTTACTTCACTCTTTGATAAAAAACAATAAATTTAACTTCTAAGACACTTTATGTGCTCCAGCATGGCATTTTGGTCCCATCTAGCATACTTTCTTGACAGGTCTGTCAATTTTCCAATTACTTGTACCACCATATGTTATCTGAAGATCAGTCAGGTCTAAAATAGGAAACATGGGCATGTCATGCTGTAGAACGCTTACAATCTTCTACAGTTTAGATTCTAAGTGGTAGCCTCATAATTCACATCAGGTTCCTATGGAACACGGTGAATAAATGAAGTGACATCATAATGTCTGCTACCTCAGCAATGAAATGCATCTTGTGTTTAATATTAAATGGTGACCTTCAAAGTATAAATAATGACAGTCTGGAAAAATATTTCATCTTATGATTTGTAACCCATCTCATTATACATGTTCCTTCAACAATACCAAGTACAAAGCATTGCTTTTTTCCTACTACTTCTGATTTATCATTTAAGATTTTTCATTTTTATTAACTGAAATAAAAGGTATTGTCTAACTTTTCACTGAATTAATTAAAGCACCAGAAGTGATTTCTTAGGTTTCTCTAGATACTATGCAATAATGTTGGTACCAGATACATATTCCTGTCTATCTTCTTTGTGAACTGACTTTAGTAAGTAAATACAATTGAGGTATATACCTCAATTACATACACACACACACACAATTATATACGTGTGTGTATTATATAATACACACACCAATTATATACATGTGTATGTATTATGTAATACACACACACACACACACACATACACGACAAGCTATAACCTTTGCCTATAATAAGTTAAAGAAAGCTTCCTTTATACATGTTGTTTCTCTAAACTCAAAAGCATCTGTGATTTTTGACTTTGCCAACATCAGGAAAGGAGAAAAATTTATAAATATTATGAACCAATCTAATCATTACAGATATGAGAAAAGAGGGCTGAGGTTCTGAATATCATTTTAGCAATGTTACTTTATGTATTTTTCCAAGCATAAGAGCTACTATGTGTCATTTAACTTTCCCCCCAATATCTCTAGTGAGTAGAGATATTACACTATACTCAATTGACTCTTGAAGATTCACTCATGAATAGATGGGTCCACTTTTAGATACAAGTTCCTAGAGACCACAATGAGACACTGTCCGTGTTAAGCCAACAGGTAATAGTGGCAAGACTTTTTTGTTAGGTCCACTGAATTTGTGGAGATCTTCTTTGAGGCAAGATTTCATCTTTTTTTTATCTGGAACTACTACCATATTACAGGGAACTGTGAGTATACAGTTGCAATCCAATTAATGATTTCTGAACTATGTGAAACAATGGAGTAAAATAAAGTATAAGAGGTTTGCCTGAACAACATGTAACTTGGAAAAACCTCAGTATTGTTCCTTATCCCATAGTCATACTTCCAGCACTCTTGATTTGTGACAGCACTGAAAGCAGAAACATGAAAAAAACAGGAACCCTGAGTGCTAACCTAGCCCAGAATAGAAATGTAAAGGCTTGCCTATAAACCTGAGAACAGGGAAGTATCTACACTTTGCTTCCTATTTAATTATGAATACAAACTGTAGGACCACACTGTTACATGAAATAAAATTTTGCAACTTCCACTATGGTTTAATATATAGATAAGATATATGAAGATACATCAGTAAATTAATATTCTTAATATAAAGTTAATATTTTTGTTGTTGAATTTTTCTTAGTAATAAAGTATATTTCATAAATGCTTTTCTCCTCTAGCACAGCTCCTCTTTAGGACAGATCATTACTGTTATGCACAGTTCTTTACATTGAGTATTTGTTTCTAAATATTTTACCTTTAATATTTTTAAATCACTTGCATAACCCATAAGTGCCAATCTGTTTCTTCTTTTACACAAAGACAGCTGTGATCTAGATGAAAAAAAGAATTATGGAGGGGAGGAAAAGACGATCAACTCTAACTGCTAGCATTAAAACTGCCATGGTATAACATCATCAAAATAATAGTAAGGTTTTACTGGAAATAAAAGCATTAGAATTTGATCCAACAAAGCTCCTGAAGAATTTATTTTTGTAATTGTGCTGATTTGTATATTTAATATTGTAGGTCAATTTTGATAAGAACTTTAAATGCAATTTAAGATTAACAAATCATTAAGGTAGTTAAGGTAGCAAGTCAACTACCATTGATAAATGACTGTATAATAAATAAAACTGCAAATAAAGGCAGTTTTTTAACCAAAGCATTTCTTTACTGCTGGATATTAAAGGCAAGCAAAAATTTTTTTCTGATAGATGGCAGGATTTTTTCACTCTTTGCTGAAATAAGACATCTGTTTGTTTCACAACAAAAGAAGACCCTTGCTACACGGATCATTTTCTTAGTGACAGCCCTGACAAGTTTGACATTTGTTTCACAATGTGTTCTGAAACAACCAGCAAGAAAACATACCCTTTGAGGGTACTGAAGGCAGACAGGCTTGCCTCTTAATGTTTCAGCTTGTTAATTCATACTCCAAAAAACATGCTGATTGTAACAAACTTGTTACAGATCTGCTAGTTACATGTGGAATTTCAGGAATGCACACTCACAATACAGCAGTAACACCAAATAACTAAACTAAAGCTGATCCTTTAGTCTTCCCTCTCTTCACATGGACAGAATTGTGGTAAAGGGAATGGTCATTTCTAGGCATACAGGGAAGATGTAATAATGGTCTAATACTCCAGGTGGCAGTATGAGCCTAAAAGAATACTTTAAACAGAGAAATAGGTAAAAATCACTGCCATGTTTATCTAAGCTAAATCCCTTTTAACACTGAATAAAATTTGCAAGATTTTGTTTAAATGTTATTCAGCTTATACCATCAAATTGGAATTGAGTCCCTCTATTTTTCATTTACACAAATATGATTCCACTGTAATAAAAATTCAAAGAATTGATGCCAATTTATAGAACCTCTCTATCCTTTTCCTTTTTCTTAAGAGGAAACTAGGGACTGGGGTTGTAGCATTAGAACACTTGCCTAGCACATGAGGCCCTGGGTTCTCTCCTCAGCACCACATAAAAATAAATAAATAAAATAAAGGCATTGTGTCCAACTACACCTAAAAATTTATATATATATATATATATATATATATATATATATATATATATTTAAAAAAAAAAAGAGGAAACCAACTCTAAGCAATGGTCAATTATTTTGGCATCTGGAATTTCTACTGCTCAGGTAATATGTGGTCTCAAATTATAGTCTGCAATTACACATGACCTTGTAAACTGCCACATTTTAAATGATTTCTTTTTAAAGTTATACAAAGGAACAACAATCCTTGTTGCTTCTTTACATCTTTAAAACTGGCTATAGTGCCTTTACAGTCAAGAAACCCGGAAACACCACTGTTATAATTTGGATAGGAGGTGTCCCCAAAAAACTCATGTGTGAAACAATATAAGGAAGGTTAGAGGTGAAATGATTGGGTTATGAACCTTAACTCATCAGTAAATTAATCCCCTGATGGGATTAACTGGGTGGTAACTGTGGGCAGGTAGGGTGTGGCTGGAGGAGGTAGGTCATTGGGTTATGCCTTTGATATATGTATTTTCTCCTGGTTGAGAGAAGTCAGTATGCCCCCTACCCCCACCTTTCTCTTTTCTGGTGGCCACTTCCTGAGCTGCTTTCCTCTACCACACTCTTCCCATGATGTTCTGTCACACCCTGGGCCCAGAGCAATGGAGCTGGCTGCCTAGGGACTGAGACCTCTGGAGCTGGCTGTCTATGGACTGAGACCTCTGAAACTATAGGCCCCCAATAAACTTCTCCTCTTCTAAAATTGTTCTTTTTTAATCTTTTGGACACAATAGTGAAAAAGCTGACTAAAACACCGCCTTTAACATAGTGTTCAAGATTAAAACATCATCAAGAATACATATTAACATTAAACCTCTGACTAAAAAACAGCAAATCACTATAGTAGTATCACCTGTCTGTAGTATCGTTCCCATAATATGTAAATCAAACTAATCATGAGAAAATATCAGATAAACACTCTACAAAATAATTGAACAGTATTCTCCACAAGTGTCAAGGTCATTAATGACAAGACTTGTTACTATCACAAACTGGAGGAGACTGAGAAAACAAAGACTAAATGCAATGTGGATCCTGGACCCTAAAAAGAAAACCAGTGTGAAATCTTGTAAAATTTGAATATGGCCCATAAAGTAGTTAACAAAATCATTTTGATGTTAATTTTCTGGTCCTAGTAATAGTGCAATGTGTATTTAAGATGGTAATACTATAGGAAACTGGATGAAGAGCAAATGGAACCCTTGTATTATTTTTTATAACTTTCCTGTAAGTTTAAAATTATTTCAAAATAAAAAGACTAAAAAACACAAATAAACATGGCTACTTAATGAATGTTTTTTAAATTCAAATAAATTAAGATGTATGGGTACAGATTTTACAAGAGAAATAATCCAAAGTACTGGCACCTTCACTGAAATATGCAGCCAAAACAACTGTTTGCTTTCCATATTTCTACATAAAATTCTTTTCCTAAGTACCTACAATGTTCATAATGATAATGTTATTGATTTTTATTTTATTGTTTGTCCTTTTCTGTATTTTCTTACTTTTCTACTGTAATCCTGGGTTAGTTTCACAAATGAGAAACATGTTTTCTGATATGAAGTCCCTTTATAACTAGATCACATAAACTATTCAGAAATAAATAAGAATAATGGAACCTACGTTTACAAAGAAAATGAAATTAGTTGCTGTTACTTTACCAACCTCCCTTGTTGGTGCTACAACAGTAAAATAAAGTACAAAGGCGCAAATAAGCACTAGCTTAAAATGTTTCTTTTTTCTTAAAATATTTCCTTGGATTTTAAATATTTCTTTGACTAATTAGAGAAGCAACATTTATTGACACTGGATTCAAATTAACAGTCAAAATTACCTATATGCTTTAATAATGCTCCTTTAAAAATATATGTATTATATATTTTAAATATATATATATTTATGTATAAATATATATATATATATATATATATTTTAAATATAGATATATTTAAAATACACACACACACACACACACACACAAGCCAAGCACAGTGGTGTATGCCTATATTCCCCAGAGACTGAGGCGGGAGGATCTCAAGTTCAAGGCCAACCTAAGCAACTGAGACCCTGTCTCAAAATAAAACAGAAAAAGGGCTAAAGAATGTGCTCAGTGGCTAAGAGCCCCTGTTCAATCCTCAGTACCAAAAAGAAAGAAAGAAAAGAAAAATAAATTTAAAAATGAGTATGTAGGACCTGGGGTTGTGGCTCAGTGGTAGAGTGCTTGCCTAGCATGCATGAAGCACTGGGTTAGATCCCCAGCACCATATAAAAAATAAAATAAATGTATTGTGTCCCTCTACAATAGGTGTGTGTGTGTGTGTGTGTGTACATGTGTATATATGTGTGTGTGTGTGTGAGTGTGTGTGTATATATACCTTTTAGTGAAAAATATGTATGTTGGTAATACTGACCAAGAGAAGGAATACATAATATATTGTTTCAATTTGCAGTCATAGACTAACTTCTCTTCTTCATTTAAAACATACATCAGATATAACTTAACCAGTATAAAGACTGTGCTTTAGAACAGAAAATATGCAAGTGCTGCACAACAAGAAAAAAATGTATCTTAATAACTGGAAAAATACTGATGATAATGAAAATGTTTTAGGCAAAATGAGCACACTTCATGCTTCAGACTAAAATTAATTAGAGTTTTAATGTTTTACAATTCCACCGTAATTCTTTAAATGGTGCATTTACTTCATAGTAATAAACACTTGGATCATTAAGTAAAGTGCAAAATGTGTGTGATGTGCTACATTTAACAACCTTTGGCCCTTTTCCCTATACTTCTGCATTCAGTTTTCCAATGCAATGAATAAGCAATTGAAGACCACAATTAAATTTCCTGACTTTGCATATTTGAGATTCTTTAGTTTAATACAAAAGACAATTAATCTACCATTTTACAACTGAATCCCAACTTTAGTGGGCCATGATAGATACTGAAATGAACTTACAAGAAATGCTTAATTAAATCTACTGTAAAAAGTGCATGAATTTTTTTCTTATGACATAAGTTGCATATTTAATTAAAGACTCTAGGTCTATACTATAAAATTAACTTGGGAGTGTTTAGTGAAATCCACCTCAAATACAAATATCTTTAAGTAGAATGGAGCTATTTTGTAAATTTTTATCTTTTTCTTTCTCCACTTACTGATTCAAGCAAAAGATAGTTAATCAAAGGAATCACTGTTCACTTAATATTACAAAATGTATTCTTTATTTTAAAGCAAATAAGATTTAAAAAGGGCAGTGATAACACTTCTAATTTCTTGTATGAAAATACATGAAAACAAATTTTTGTTGAGCAATAATTTCACTCTCCAACTTATGATTCTGGAGCCAATCTAGTGCAGTAAATTTGCTTTTCTAAATCTTTAGTACCTCCTATTACTCTTTACTTATTTGTGGTAGTCTTTGGGAGCAAGGAAATAGGACAGTTAAATGTAAAACTTTGAATTTCTCACATATTATTTGGGATCAAGAAGGGATCTACCTGCCTAGAGAAGAAAAGCCTTAAAGATTGGCACAGTCATCTTATGATGGCAAATTTAGACTAAATGGAAATGGAAATCACTGACTAGAAGGATAAGTCTAACATAAAAGGCAGGATAAAAAGAAAGAAAAGGAAATGAATGATGGATCACAATTGTGAGTTAGGTAGGGTAGCCTGTTAATGAGCATAAACTCAATTCTGTAAGATTAGGTTTTCCTATAAATATAAATTAGGTTTTCCTATAAAACTCAATTTTTACAATGTGGATTTTTAGGTATTTATGATATGGTGCTAACCTGCAGGTGGCTAATGGTCTTATGATGAGTTCTTGTCTGACGTCTAATAACTGTTGAGGATCTTTTTTTTTTTTTTTTTTTTTTGCGAAGGATCTTAATGATAGAAAATTCTGTCTCTTACAGACTTCTGATATATGGAAAATAGGAATGGAAGTGTATACTATAAATCTATGTGAGAGGGTGCTACAATGCTTACTTTCCTTCATTTATAACATTTTTGCCTTGTTTTAAAATATATTACCAGTTTTTGAAGTTTTTAGGTTGATAAGCAGGTATACACTTAGTACCAATTATAAAAAAAATCAATGTAAAAAGGCAAAAAAAAATTAAATTTCATAATGAACATAATTGTTTGGTTTTTTTTTATTTTTTTATTGGTTGTTCAAAACATTACAAAGCTCTTGACATATCATATTTCATACATTAGATTCAATGATGCCCAAAGCATCATGTATTGAAGGCTTGATCCCCAATGAAGTAATGTTCATAGTGGGGATTTGGGGAAGTGATTAGATCATGAGGGCTCTGACCTAATCAGTGGATTAATTCAGTCATAGATTTAATAATAATGATATTAGTGGGAAGTGATGGAAACTTGGAAATTTTAGGAGGTGGTGCCTAAGGTGGAGTAAGTCGATCATTGAGGCATGCATGCCCTGGAAAGGTAATCTTGTCCTCATCTCCTTCTCTTTCTCTGTTTACTGGCTGCCATGAGCTGAACATCTTTCTATGCTGTGCCCTTTTGCAACGAGGTTCTGCTTCACCTTAGGTCCAAAGCAATGTAGCCAGCTGAACTGTTAGAGTCTGTAAACAAGTCAAAATAACACCTGGCATTTAGCCAGGGGAATGTTAGAGTTCATATACAAGTCTGGATGGTGCCTGGCAAAATGCCAGAGGGAGTGGTTTGAGAAGTAACAAAAGCGAGCCATTAAGTGTAGAGATTCCTTATTGGTTGACTGATGTATCTAGTTTATGCTAATTAGATAAGCTGTGTGGAATGTATAAATACTGCTCCTGTCCTGAAATAAACGGCTCCTACTCCTGCTGTATCAACGTACACAAGTTATTCGTCACCCCCCGGTTATTTTGCTGCAGCCAGCCGGACTCCGGCACTGAACACCATCTGAAACCATGAGCCAAAATAAATCTTTCCTTCCACAGGTTGCTTATACTAGGTATTTTGGTCACAATGAAAAGCTAACACAGAAAACTACTGGGAGTGGGACCATTGCTGGGACTACACCTCAGTATGTGGTTTAGAGGACTTTGGAACTGGTTTGTGGGAAGAATTTGGAAAATTTTGAAACTACAGACTAGAGAGACTTAGAATGTTGTAATCAGAGTTTAACAGGCAATTCTACTGTGAGAATGGAAGACTAGAATATTGATAGGAATGTGAACAATAAAGATATTGCTAATGAGGTTTCAGATAGAAATGAGGACTCTCCTGGGAACTGTACTAGAGACCACATTATTGCATTCTGACGAAAAACTTGTCTGCATTCTGTCCACATCTTAAGACTCTGTATAAGGCTCAATTTAAAGATGATGGACTAAATTTGGTGGAAAAAATTTCAAGGCAGCACAGTATTCAGGCACTGGCATGGATGGATACTGCTGAATGGATTTTAGCCAGGTTTATGTGAAAATCAGGGGCAAAAATAATTAAAAGTTTGACCAGAAAAGGAGCACTCTGAAGTCAGGGCTCATGCAGGCATGGTTGCTGAAGAGATTGATGCCAAAAAGAAATCAATTAATTTGTACCTGGACAATAGGAAAGATGCCTTGAGGGCATCTCAGAAATTGGCCAGAACCCACCTATCACAGGTTTAAGGGTATAAAAGTGAAAGCTCACTTGAAAGACTTTGAGAACACAAGGTGTTGTAGTCATAGAGAAGCACCTAAAAAGTTGTTTTCCCAGGACTCATTTAACCATGTGCTGTCTCCTAGGGAACTCAGAAGCTGATGTAGCTGTGGCCCCAAGTGGGCCCAGCAACTGCTTGAGCTGGCTGTGGACTCTGGCATTATCCACATGATGTTGATGTAGTGGGTAAGAAGAATGCTGAGTCAGGCAAGCTTCCATCCAAAATTCAAAGGAAGGCCTACAATAGCAGGCAGTGTATGTCAGGGTAGGAAAGGTCAAAACATAAAGTTGTGAGAGTGAAGGAGGCAGCAGTAGAGGCTCCAAGAAGTTAGAGATGTGAAATGTGTGCCTGGGAAATCTGTAGGCAGCAAGCAGAGCCAGCCCAAGGGAGAGGCCACATGGTTTGCCACTGGTAAATGCATAGGGGCAGAGCTGCCTAGACCTTTGGAGCCCATATTTTACCACCATGTGCCCTGGATGCCAGATCTGGAGCTGCAAGATTTAATATTTTCCCTTCTAGGTTTTGGTCTTGCTTTGGTTCCATCCCTTTCTATTCATTTCTCCCTTTTGAAATATTTACTTTGTGCCTGTTCCATCATCCTGTTTTATGTTCTAAATATGTTTTAACGTTTTCTTAGAGTTTTAGTTACATTGCCTTGAGTCTCAAAGGTGACACTGTACTCGAACTTTTGAACAATGCTGGTGCTAACCTGCAGGGGCCTAAGAATAATGGTCTTATGATGAGTTCATGCTCTAGTGTAGTAAAGAGGTACATAAATAATGAGACTTTGGGGACTTTTGGAGAAAGGCTAAATGCATTTATCAGTATGACACAGACATAAGCCTTTGGGGTCTAGGGGAGGAATGTTATGGTTTGGATCTGGAATATCCCACAAAGACTCATGTATTGAAGGTATGTCTCCAATGTAGCAGTCACCAAAGATGGAACTTTTGGGAAATGATTGGATCATGAGAAGGCTGACCTTATCAGTTCATTAATTCAGTCATGGGTTAATAATTCAATGATATTACTGGGAGGTGGTAGAAAAGGGTTATTTTGTACCTGGTTTGCTCTTTTTTTTCCTCTCTCTCTCTCCATATTTAAAATTCCTCTAATATTACTATTTTTGAGACTAGATAAACTATAAATATTTCATATCAATAATTTTGATACTAAGAAATAGGTGAGTGTTCAATAAGTACTTAATATTTACCTAATAGATT
Source organism: Marmota monax (assembly GCF_021218885.2). Taxonomy (NCBI): domain Eukaryota; kingdom Metazoa; phylum Chordata; class Mammalia; order Rodentia; family Sciuridae; genus Marmota; species Marmota monax. Next base: position 1,101,224 of record NW_026694617.1, on the reverse strand, counting down.
TTTAGTAAGGAAATTAATAAATTATTTCAATTTAGGATATCCTTCATATACAATGTTCTTTTTAAGGAGGCAGTACTTAAGGTGTTCATTTCAAAAACTACAACAAATTCAAAGATGAAGGCAACTATATGTATGGTATGGGACACCTACCTTATTCTTTTATATGTCTCCTTAAGGTCATCAATTCATAGACTATTTAAAGTTGAAATATTCTAAGAGACCTTACCTAACCCTTCATTCTATGTATGAAATATTGATCATTACATTGGCAAAAATATAAAAGCAAATTCTTCAGCAAACTCTTAAAACTTTTAAATTATTTTTATAGTAATTTAAAAGTAAAACAATTCCCCAATCTGTCTTCCAAATTCAAATGATTTTAAACCACTTTAACAAAAAAATAATAACTTTATAGTGGAAAAATATGACAAACCAAAACTAAATTCTTTACTGCCATTAGAAACATGCTATAGCTGGGTTCAGGGCCACAAAAAACACTACCTTAATTGGTTGATCAGGATTAACATCACAAATAATACATACTGACATCACATTTTCCTGATGTGATACCTTGAGAAGTGATAACACCTCTGGTCTGTGGTCACCTTCCCATTAATGCATAAACTCAGTCTAATCACGAGAAAATATTTGATAAAGCTTACTTGAAGGACATTCTACAAAATAACAGAAACTATGTTAACTCTTCAAAAGTATCAGATTCATAAAGGGCAAAAAAAGAGTAAGGAATCTCCACAGACTGGAAGAGATTCAGGAGACATGATGAACAATATTAAATAGATTCTAGATAGAATCATGGAGCAGAAGAAAAGGGCACAAATGGCAAAACTGGTATAATCTCAATAAATTATACTTTATTTAATAGTTGCACTACGATTTCTTTCTTAGGTCTTATCATTTTTCCTTTCCATTCTTTCCTTTATTTTTGATAACTGGGAATTAAACCCAGGGATGCTTTATTACTGAGCTACATCCCCAGTGCCCCCCCACCCCCGCCCTGCCACCTGCTTTTTTTCTTTTTTTTTCGCCTTAAGACAATGTCTGGCTAAGTCACTTGGGCTTGCTTCAAATCTACGATTCTTTTGCCTCAGCCTCCCAAATATTATAGGCACTGTCATCATGGCTGGCTAGGTCTGATAATTTTTCTATGCTTATGTAAGTTGTTTTTCTAAGAAGAAGCTGGAAAAGGGTTTATCACAAGTTTTTACATTTTTTTTTACAACTCCTTTAAAATCTAAACTTATCTGGGCATAAAAAGTGAACACAAGCAAATAACAAAAAATCTGTTACATAATTTAAAAATAAGTATACTTTGGTTTCAAGTACTATAAGGTTACATGCCAAAATAATATGCACAAGGTAATCAGTTATGGATAAGGGGGTTTCAGAATTTCTATAACATGGATAAGTCATTACAAACTCCACACTATAAATCAACATCTACTGTGAGAAAAAGTATTCTGTTGTTCAGCAAAACTGGGTGATGTTTCACCAATGAAATTGTCATTTTTTAAAATTCTTGCAGTTTAAGAACCATTAGAATATGAGTCAACTGCAATATTGCAAAAAGTAATATGACTGGTTTTTATTTTTTCAACTGTGTTTTTTTCAGGTACCAAATAGTCTAGTCTTATGAATATTGACATGTCAGTCAGTACCTTTAATTGGGGGCTTCAAAATGATATCCAAAAATTACTGAGAGGAAAAGAGGCACTTTTCCTTATACAAATAAATTCCTCCTACAAAAGTACCATATGATCTAGGATTGGCTTAAATGGGTATAAAAATTTGAAAATGTTAGCCAATCAATACTTAAAGAACCATTTTGCCTTCTTTTTGTGTGTCACTGGCAGACCTGATTGATTGTATTGATTAAGTAATTTTCTAATTTTTGAGGAGTCTAGATTAGATACTGTCCCTCTGCTCGTATCAAACATTTTATCCTTATCTTTTAAAAATGACATTAACTCTTGAAATGACTTCTCTTCCCCAAATCCTATCTTGTTCCCATAAAAACTAAGGAACAATGATTGTGTGTCAAATACTACGCAAGGTGTGGGAGATAACAGAGATGAATAAAATGTTTTACTGCCTACAGGATTTCATACTCTAGTGTGGTAAAGAGGTACATAAATAATGATAATGCAATGGACAAAGTATATAATAAAGTACATAAAGTATATACATGTGATACAGAAAATTGAGCCAAACAATTTATAAGGAGAATTTGTATTTTAATGACTAATACTAAACAAAGTTGGGCTATGACATCCAAATCATATACCCTTCCTCATGTCCAAAGATTAGCATCACAAATCTTCAAAACATTTCTCAATGTAACTTAAATGCTTATTATGATAAATGCAGCATCAAGGACTATTATGCCTTTCAGAAATAAATCTATTAGAAAGTGAATTTTTAAAGCTTTACTCCCAAGTGCACAGATTATATTATATTATTTCAAATATCTTATTTCAAGTTGAATGCTATTTTCCCCAGAGTGAACCCATTAATCTTCATTGTTTTATTAGAAATTAATAGCTCATTAGATGTTCAAGTAATACATTTCCCATGGCACATTAATTTTTCAGTTTAAAAAGTGAATTTTGCTTCAAGAAAAATGAAAAATAGCATTTTAGAAAATCACACATAAAAATTCTCCAATATTGCCACTTTATAATCGGTGTCAAAAGTAACAATTAAATTTCCATATGTTGAATTCCACAGACTAGCTCTGAGCTACCATTTTGCTTTCCTTAAAAAAATGATGAAATGTTTTAAATTATTTGCATTAAATTATACCATGATTGGCATGAATTTAAGTGACTCACAAAAGCAGGTTACTTGGCAAGCTTCATATCACTTAAAGGGCTTGTCTAAAAACGTGTTTATTTAACCAATGGTTTCTACAACCAGCTAATGTTTCTATAAGTACTTCCCAATATTTCTTAATGTAGGATATAAGACTATTAGGAAAATATTATATAATAACATTTTAAAATATCCTATTTGAAAAAAGACATTCAGCAACCTATCTACCCATTTTTTTCTGATTGTTCATCAACTATGTGTCAGGCACTGTACTAGGTGCTGATAAAATCCCTGATATATAGGATAGACGCAGTTTCCAACTTAAGGACCTTACAGTCTTTGACTAACTACCAAGGAATTAAATTGCCTAAAGTATGATACATTCAATGAAAGAAATATATAGGAATAATAGTCTTTTAGTAGAAAGATCTCTAAGCTTCCGGGAAGTCCCCAATGCTCCAAAAAATTACTAATAAATACACTGAGACTTGAAGGATAAGGAGGAGTTGGTCAGATAAGAATGGAGGTAAGTCGGCTGAAGCCTTCTAAGAAAGAGAGAAAAGCAGTGGGAGATAACATGGAAAGGCAGGCAGAGACGCTATATAATAACTCATGGGTGGGACTTTACATTTCTCCTATTTAGACATATTTCTGCCATTTCTTCTACAGAAGGAATCTTGGAATTTGTGGTGAATGACTGGCAAACCTAGATTCAAATTCTAATTGTGATACACACACTATCCAAAACTACTTTGAAGAAATCACTTAATCTTTTTGGACCTCATTTTCCTCATCTATAAAATAGTAATAACTATTTTGATGAAAGAAGGTATTAAATGAAATAAAACTCTATTTCCTCCTTTTTCCAGGGTAACTAAAAGATTTTAATCATCTATGGACTACTGATACGCATGTAGGCCACAGGAATCCTCTTCTGAAACAGTGCTTTCTTAAAATCAGTTAAGTGGGATGGCATCAAATCAAGAAGCTTCTTCACAGCAAAGGAAATTATTAACAGTATGAAGAGAGAATGGGAGAAAATCTTTGGCACCTTTTCCTCAGATAGACAGGGCATTTATATCCAGAATGTACAAAGAACTCAAAAAATTTGACACCAAAAAACCAAATAACCCAGTCAATAAATGGGCAAAAGAAGCAACGGACACACAGAGAATCTCACCATCATGTACATTCACAAGCCAATAATAATATTAAAAAAATAATAAATAAATAGTAGCAAGATCAGTAAAGAAGAGGGAGGGACTGGGGAGAGAGGAAGGCAGGAAGGGGAAGTACTAGGAACTGAATTAGAACAAATTATATTCCATGCATTTAGAATTACATCAAAATGAATCCTAATATTATTTTATAACTAAAAGGAACCAATAAAAAAGAAAGAAAAAAGGAATCATAGTTATGATATTAAGTAGAACCCCATTCTAATAATAAATAATCCCTCAATGACACCATGAGCCATTGATTAGCAATTCTGATTGTAGTTTGTCCTGAGTTGTCCTTTAGTCTGCTTAAGGTTGTCAGTGTTGTGTAAAATAATGCTTTTTTGGGCTGGGGTTGTGGCTCAGTGGAAAAGGACTTGCCTAGCATGTGTGAGGCACTGGGTTTGATCCTCAGCACTGCATAAAAATAAATAAATAAAATAAAGGTATTGTGTCCATCTACAACTAAAAAAAAATTAAAAAAAATAATACTTTTTCTCCCTGAATGAAATGACCATCTTGGTATAGTGGTCCAAATGAAATGAAAACAATCTTGTGAACCTAGGTAGGACCAATATACAAAGACAGTAAATAATGACTGGGTGTAGAATTTAAACAAATACAGTTTTACTGAACTGACTTAAAGTCCTTTTTAGGCCTACAGTTTATTTTTTTATTAATCTTTAAAAATTTATATATGATAGCAGAATGTATTACAATTGTTATTATGCATATAAAGCGCAATTTTTCATATCTCTGGTTGTATACGAAGTATATTCACACCAATTCATGTCTTTATACATTACTTTGGATAATAATGTCCATCACATTCCAACATCATTTCTAACCCCATACCCTCTCCCTGCCCCTCCCATCCCTCTGCCCTATCTAGAGTTGACCTATTCCTTCCACACTCCCCTCCCTACCCCACTATATGAATCAGCCTCCTTATATCAGAGAAAACATTTGGCATTTGGTTTTTTGGAATTAGTTAACTCCACTTAGCATTGTCTTCTCTAACTCCATCCATTTACCTGAAAATGCCATGATTTCATTCTCTTTTATTGCTGAGTAGTATTTCATTGTGTATACATGCCATATTCATCTATTAAAGGGCATCTAGGTTGGTTCCACAGTCAGAATGGAGGTTATTATGAAGACAAACAACAATAAGTGTTGGCAGGGATGTGGGGGAAAAGGTATACTCATACACTGCTAGTGGGGCTGCAAATTGGTGCAGCCAATATGGAAAGCAGTATGGAGATTTCTTGAAAAATTGGGAAGGGAACCACCATTTGACCCAGCTATCCCTCTCCTCGGTCTATACCTAAAGGACTCAAAAACAGCATACTACAGGGACACAGCCACATCAATAAATTGTGGAACCAATCTAGATGCCCTTCAATAAATGAATGGATTAAAAAATATGGCATATATACACAATGGAATACAACTCAGCAATAAAAGAGAATAAAATCAAGGGCTACAGTTTCTTAAAAGGTAGTAAACCATACTCTTGCAGATAAAAAGCATTCTTAGATTTTTAGAAATACTGAACACTGGAATCAAAAGAGAAATTATAAGTAATTTAATTCAACTTCCTGAAGTCATGTTTAAACTTTGTTCCCTTTTACATACATAAATGCATAGATGCATACACATACTCAAATGAATAATATTTTAAATTGAGAATGTCTATATGGCAAATATTATTTTTACATAAATAGTAATTACTGAATACTGTAAATACTATAAACCATAGGAAAAATGTTCCTTGCAATATAAATCCCACACAAATAACCTGGTCAAATGTATTTGTTTCTTTCAAATGTGTTTGACTATCTTTATCATGGTAGAGCCTATTGGATACATGAAATAGTTCTGGATATGTACTGAAGCCTACCAGAGAGCTTCTAGGAAAGTCTTTTTCATTTTTAAAAAGAATAAATTGATATACTTTTTTCTTTTTTTTGTTCAGGAATTTCCCTAGTAGTTATCTTTTTTTTAATTAGTTTTTTAATTTGTATATGACAGTGGAATGCGTTATAATTCTTATCCCACATACAGAGCACAATTTTTCACGTCTCTGGTTGTATACAAAGTATATTCACACCAATTCTTGTCTTTATACATGTACTTTGGATAATAATGATAATCAAAAGAAAAAAGTATATCATATTTTTAATTTTTAAAGAATTTAATCTCAAAGCTGCTGCACTCTTACAGTTTTACTAATAAAATATGACTGCTCATTTTGTCAAACATTTCCCAACACTGAATATTAATAATCTTCTTATTTTGGCTCATCTATTAGAACACATGTTGTATCTCATTTTAATCTGTATATTCTGGATTATTAAAAACATTGGCAATCTATTAATTTGTAAAGTATATTTCTAAAATACATGTACATGTTCTTTGAAATTTTAAATGGGATATATATATTTTTTAAAGACTTAATCAGGACTTTTTAATCTTTGTATTACATATGTCACAAATATTTTTCTAGTTTGTTACTGAATTTTGTATATGGTGTCTTTTTAATAATAAATTTAAAGTGTTTATGCATCCAAAAAAAAGAATAAATTGAGAAAGAATTACTTCCACTGGCTTTTATCTGTGTATTATGATGTGAGGACACAATTCTTAGAGCTCTTGCAGCTATCTGGTGAGGATGGAGATAAGGTCTAACTTTAAAAATTAATAGACTGACACTGTTAGAAGACAAAAGTGTCTTTAACTAATTAACCGTGCAACCACCTCATCTTCTCATTTCTGAATATATACAGTGTGAAATAAAATATTAAAAACAGTGGAGTTTTCTGTTTCAGAACCCTTACCAACTCAACACCAGCATCTTTTAAAAAATTCTTCTAGTTGAGTTTTTCCCTTTTTTTAATTGCACATATTCATGAGGTACATAATAATGTTTGAATTCACATATATAACATGTAATGATCAGATCAGGGTAACTGACATATCCATCATCTCAAACATTTATCATTTTGTGTGTGTATGTATGTTGGGAGCATTCAAAGCCCTTTCTGTAAGCTATTTTTGATGACTATATACTTAAATCTTCAGCCTTCATGTCTTTATCATGCTATAAACTATACTCAACTACTACTGATATCTTCATTGAACTATTAACAGGGACCTCAAACATACCCTGTCCAAAGGTAAACTCTGGATTCCCCTTCAACTACACTTTTCTTCCAAAACGGTCATGGTATCTTCCTTGTCTATACTATCCCATTGCTCAAATGTAACAACTCTAGGATCATTCCTTAATTCTTTTCTTTCCCTCAGACCCTATAATTAATTCCTGTTGTCTTTATTGCTAAAGGGTTTCTAAAATATAGCTAGTGTTTACCATTCCATTGTAATCATTCTAGTTGAAGCTGTTTCCTGCCTAGATTATTACAATAGCTTCCAAATCAGTCTTTGCTTCCATTTATAGTTGCACTCCCATTATTCATGGAGGAGACAGTACTCTTTGTAAGACACTTGCTTTAATTCTCTGGCAGTGTTGTATTTAAAATAAAATTCAGACTTCTGCCATGACCTGGAAAGCAGTACTGCATCATTTGGCCTCTCCCACTTGTCTAGCCTCATCTTATACAGTTCAACTTATTCAATGGCTCCAAACATATCGGTCTTCCCTCTGATTCTTGAATAAATTACACTACCTGTGTCCTCTGATCATGATTTTGTATGGTTAGTTTTTCTTATCATGCTGGTGTCATGCTAACTTTATGCATGCTCTTAGTCTTTCTTCTACTTCTCAGATTGTTATCCATAATATTTATCACCATGAAATTAACTGTTTTACAAGTTTACATGTCTTCCTTTGCTCAAGTGTAAGCTTCATTATAGCATATTTCCTTGGTCCTGCTTACCACAGTATGCTAAGGAACTAGTATTATTCTTAAAGGTACCCAATAAATATTTCTTGACTATTTAAATAAACTGCTTTCTATATAGAAGTATGGGACTCAAATAAATAATTTTGACTTTTCATGTGCTTCCTAAATAATAGAAATTTACATGCATTACTGTAATCCTCATAAAAGCCAGAGAAGGTAATTATTATCATTTCTATTTCCTTTTGAGAAAACTGAGAATTGGTGACATTGAGGAACAGCCCTTTGTTGTGCATCAATAATTACAAGAGCCAGGTTCAAACTCAGCTGTGACTCCAAAGAGTATTCTCTTTGCAATATACCAGGTGTTATGGTTTGAATGTGAGGTGTCCCCCAAAAGCTCACGTATGAAACAATGCCAGAAAGTTTGGAGAAGAAATTATTCAGCTATGAGAGTCTTAACCCAATCAGCTCATTGATTGCCTGATGGGATTAACAGAGTGGTGATTGAAGGCAGGTGGGGGATGGCTGGAGGAGGTGGGACATGGGGGATGCATAGCTTTGGGGTATGTGTTTGTATCTGGCTAGTGAAGTCCTGGTCCCTCTGTTTCCTGATCATCATGTGAGCTGCTTCCCTCCATCATATTTTTCCACTATGTTGTTCTGTCTCACCTCTAGCACTGAGAAATGGAGTCAGTTGTCTATGAACTGAGACCTCTGAAAATATGAGCCCTCAAATAAACCCTTCCTCCTCTATGATTGTTTTGGTCAGATCTTTTAGTCACAGCAGCAAAAAAGTTGACTAAAATACAAGGTATACAATTAGAATGGCTCAAGACCAATGAATTTTAAAAGCTTCACATACTCTTAAAAGTTTTTCTACGTAAATTTCCCGTTATAATTTTAAGATCTTATTTTTAAAAATAATTCAATTTTCACCCAATGAATACTAAACACATTAATTATAAAGTTATTTAAAAAGGTTCTAAAGTTTATTTTGCAGAAATGATTAAAAAGTAATCTTTAAAACAGATTGACAATTTTGCTCCCCAGATTATTTATAAAAATTTTCATAAACATACCAATTCTCTTTGTAGCTTTTTCAAGTACAGTAAATCCTAGGGGGATACATCATAATACCTGCAAGTGGATGCCTGAAATCATGGATAGTACCAAATCCTATATACACCATGTTTTTTTTTTTCTATACATATATACCTATTATAAAGCTTAATATATAAACTAGACAAAATAAGATTAACTAATAATAATAAAATGGAAAATTAAAACAATATATTACAATAAAAGTTATGTGAATGTGGTCTCTTTCTTTCTCAAAATATCTTACTGTATTGTAGTCTCCTTCTTATAATGATGAGAGGCAATATCCCGTCTTCATGATGAATGGAGTGAGATGAACACTGTAGGCATTGTCACTGTGAAGTAGTGTTAGGCTACTGTATAAGGGCTACTTGAAAGAAGGCACTATAATATTGTGACAGCAGATTTGAGACAGCTACTTAGTAGCAGATTAAGACAGCTACTAAGAAACTAATGGGTGGTTAGTAGATAAAGTGTAGGTATACACTGAACAGAGGTAATTCAAGTCCCATGCAGGATAGAATAGTATGATACAAGATTTCATCTGATACTCAAAACAGTATATAACTTATGACTTGTTATTCTGGAATGTTCCGTTTAATATTTTTGGACCTCAGGTAACTGAAACTGCAGAAAGTGAGACTAAAAATTAAAGGGGGACTATTGCATTCTGACAATATTTAAGATCTCTTGTGGTACATTTCCTAAATCTCATGAGGATACAGAAATAGAGGGAAAAAAGTATACTGAAAAAATGTTGCAAGGATCAGCCTCTGAGCGACATAACATTCAACATTCATGGAATGACTGCCTGCAGGTCCTAAAAAAAAGCTCATGTAAAGAGGATTTACTATCAGTATCCACAAGGGCTTTCTCAATTCTTTGACAACTACTAACACCAAAGCTTATATTCCAGAGAAAAAAATAGCTTCTGTTTGTAAGAAGAATTATAAGTCTCTACAGTGCCAGATCCATGTAGAATTATTAACACACCTGGGAATGTCGAGTTCAAACTCAAGATGTATTACTATAAAACTGTAACGTATTACTACAGTTAAAGAAAAAGTTGTGTATTTAAATATATAAAAAGGAGAAATATTTAAGTCAATGATTTCATAGCACTACTATGTGGCAATTGTACTGTTCAGTCAAATATGTTAAATGTTTAAAAAGTGCTATTTTTCATATTGATGTAGAATTATTTAGAAAATTTAAATTTATAAACATCTGCTTATGGGAAGAATTTTTCTAGGATTTTATTTCACTTATTTTTTAATTTCTGGCATATAATTTATCATAGAATATACATTAAGAGTATAGTTCTTTTATTCTAATTTTCTTTAAAAATAGAAAATAAATTATAGTTGAACTGGTTTTACATTTTAAATTTACATTTGGTGAGGGCCTTTATGTTGTGACATTCCATAGTGGTAGGCAGAAGGGCAAAAAGAGTGCATGAGAGCAAGAAAGTAAATGGGAATCAAACTACTCTTATAACAAGTCCCTTCTGGTGATAACACACTTCTGCAATTAACAACATCAATTAATTCACAGTGGCAGAGCCCGCAGGACCTAATCACCTCTTCTTAGGCCCTACCTCCCAATTCTGTTGCATTCCGGAGACTAAGTTTCCAACACATGAACTTTGGGTGACACATTCAAACCATAGCAGTGGCAATCTCTGGGAGGAAGGTTATGACTTTATGTTTTCTGCATTTTCCAAAATATCTATAATGAACATTTGTTACTTGCATAATGAGAACAAAGTGATACATTTTTAAAATGCAGCTTAATACCTTATTAAATAAACCATAAATAAAGAACAATATGAAGAAAATAATTAGAATAAATTAATGTTGTATGGTTACTGAGGAAAACACTAATGCTAAATAAAGTCTATACATTGTATTTAAAAAATTACTGTAGTATACTATCTGCAAAGAATGATTTAGGAAAACATTTTAGTGCACAGATCACAGTTTGATGACATTTTGATTTTCATTATTGGAAAAGCCAATGCAAAGCCAATGTTAAGTAATGTAAATCTAAATTCCCAAAGTGAGGTAAATACTTCTGACATAATAAAAATCTTATTTCTAATTTTTAAGCCATGTAGATTGAGTAGCAGATAATCTATTCTTATCCTACACAAACTTTAACTATACAACAAAAATCCAAGCAGCATTAAATTATAACAGGACTATGATATATATGAGCAGAAAAAAAAATTCTAGATTTTTCAAATAATTTGTATGACATTAGCCAACTAACCATTAGGTTACTAGAGTAGTATTTTTCACTGTATATTTAGATGGGATAATAACCTGTTTTGAGAACTTAAAGTAGAAAACTATGAACTAGTAATATATGTATTAGTTCCATACCTATTCACCTGTGAACATGTGAATAAAGCAAAATTTTTCTTTTCCTTATCAAACATACCAGGATCTTCTATAAGCTAGGTTTGTGGTGATGATAGGTTAAAAGTGTCATAACATTTTAAATAATTCTGCTTTTTTTACTTTAACATATTTAGAGAGTTTAACATATAGGAGATATACTTTTAAGAAAGAAGATACATTTTAAAAAAGGAAAATGCTGATGTTATCTTGATTATAAGCTTGCTGCTGAAATGATTTAGATAGTTTTCTTTTCCACACAATATTAGTACAGGCTTTTCTTTACAAGCAATGAATTATAGCTGATATCTCAAGCCTATTTTATCTGTGTCTCCTACGCCAGAAAAAAATGAGAAAACATAAATATTTATTCTATATAAATAGAACAGACATAAGATTCAGATAAAAATGATCCATTATGGAACAGTGATTAATTGCTATGTACAGCACTATAAGAACAGAAAAGGGCATGAAATATTTCAACTGGTTTTAAATATGAGGACAGATAAGGTTACAAAACCCCCCACAAATTTTGTAATCTTCTAAAACTTAGGTTAATATGTGTTTGTGGTTCATGATTTTTCACTGATGAATAAATTTAACATTGTTGTCTATATACAATCTGGAGAAAGCTCAATAAACTATTCGCTTAAATGAAGAAGCACTGGAAGCATCAAAACAAACAAAAAATAAGAATTATAATGTAAAAATAATAAGCAGTGAAGCTATTTGCTTAATTATTCATTTTATTTGCCATTTCTGATATTTAGATATTTTTAAATAGCCAATTAAAACTATCTAGACAAATAATTCTCATAGTCTAATAATTTCAGGAAAACATGCCAGTAGTTTGCTTTTCCTCTTTCATATTTTTTCAATTTTGGCAAACAACACAGTAAGAAAAAAGAAGTATCAAGTGGGGGAAAAATATTTGTATCAATCATAAAGTCATGTAAGTATTAAAAACTCGCAGGTGCTAGAAACAAATTCAAATTGTTTAACAATAAAATAAAAACACTAATAATTAGAAAGAAATTTACATACTGCACTGATGCAACACAAAACTAATCTCAAAAGAATGAAAGCTGTACAACAGATTAACTTCCCTATGGAAGTCATATATCAAATTATATTTCTGATGAAACTCCAACTATCATATAACACAATGCAAGGATAATTTCAAAGTATTTTATTTTGTATCAAAACAATGAGAAAAAATTTTACTTTATCTACATATGCCAAATAATAAACCCAACTAGCACAATCATGGAAATAACATATTATTTGGGAATTATGTGGTACTATAAAAAATTTAACTATAAATATTTATGAGGAGTACTGGACATTAGTACTGCATAGGGGAAAGATCAATGTAGTTGTGTATAAAGAGTTGAAGTCCTTATCTGGGACCTACCAACATTTATCATGGGTCTTCAGATAATTCATTCACAACCCTAAACTGTGGATTTCTTAACTATAGTGATAATCTTAAAGAAATCAAGATCTAAAGGAATTTGATCAGTTGATCTGTTAAGTCACTTCTAGATTTAAATACTAAGATTCTAACTCTGCTAAATAAATGATAAATATGATTGACATTTTCCTCAAAAAACCTGGGAAGAATCACTTCTGTCTCTGAGAGGAAAATTTCAACTCAGAAGGGTTAAAAAATTTGCTCAGGATGGATGGTTGGCTACTCAGTCTAGATGTGCAAATCCAGGTCTGACTGACTACAAATCTCATACTTCTCAGACATATTTCATATCACAATTTCATGGAAACAATCATTTAAATAGAGACTGATCATATTTCAAAGATGCTCCCCAGGAATTAAACCTCTCTCAATTTCAGTAAGTAACTGGGAACAATTTTATGTAATGCTAGCATTTGTAATCTACCCTTCGAATAGCATGAAGTCTTTCATTTTATCATAAATAGAAGAGAAATTTCAACTGTATTATTTGAGCTTCATTTGAATCCTATGATTTCGAACTCTTTGTTTAAACTGCTAGTCTCTACATGTTTCTGCATAGAAGTGTCTTGAAGTTTGTATATAATATGGTGAAAAAAAATTTACAAATGTGTGTAGTTCATTGTTATTGAACAATAAAGAACCATATAAAAAACCTACACAAAATTTTCAATGTAAGCAAAATATTATTTTGTCCTACTTGATTTGGTATCTTCACTTATATACCTATATTCCTAAAAAAAAACTTACAAATTTATTATAAATAATGTCAAGACATATTATGATACCCAGAACACTTGCGTTTTGATGAAACGAGGATTTAATGAGTTGTAAAGATTTTGTTTTTAAAGGTAAAATGAACAGAAAAGAATAAAGTGAGCACACTGTATAGGGTAAGGATAAGAGGGAGAACATTATTTCAGTGTGCTTACAACAGGGTTGGCTGATGGGCTGTGTAAGTATATAGGTGCGAGTAGGACTGTGTGTAAAGCTGTAATTAGAGGTATGTGCCCAGGGCTGTGTAAGTATATAGGTGCGAGTAGGACTGTGTATAAAGCTGATGTAGAGCTATGCGTAGTTGTATATGGGGGATATGTGTAGGGGTCTATGTAGGATTATGTACGGTGTGTAGGAATGTGTAGGAGTTTATAGGGTCCATGCATTTCTTATTGTAAGTCCCAAACATCCTGAGTTACTGCTCCAAGGGCTTGCCTAGCATGTGTGAGGCCATGAGTTCAATCTCCAATACTCCAAAAAGATTTAAAAAAAAAAATAGCCAAAGTGGCCAGGTCACCTTTACTACTCTGACAAGAATCCAGAAATCAGTGTCGGAATTATAAGGATGAACTGATCACAAAGATGCACTGATGCATTTCTAGAAACAGTGCATACATTAAGTCATACTCTGTGGAAAATATTATGCAACTTCTCATCAATCCTAAAACATTTACCATAAATTTGTATCTTATAGATTAACAAAAGTTACTTATCTTACATTCTCCATTTTTTGTAATTTATTTTTCATTTATTTCAGAAACAAAGCTGGCTGCTCGCAGACTCTAGATGATTTAACATTTTAAATTATCAGTATTTGAGAGTTAGTAGGAAATACATTCTTCATTCAAGTATAATATAACTATGTAAAAAACCCTTTAAATTTGACTTTAAATCAAAGGCTGATGATTTCTATTTGTGATTAATTCCCTTTCAACATGAAATTCATCAGTGAGTGTCAATTAGTTAACTAATCTGATTATGTAATTTTTAGGTCAATATAAAGTTATTCAAATTGAGAACAAGATTTGTAAATTAATCTTCTATATAAATGCAAATGACACTACATCATGTATTAAATATCCCCCAAATATCAAAAGAAACAAATGAGTACATATAGAAATAAATATAGTGATTTTGAAAGGTCAAAGAAATGAATTATAATGATAATAATAAAAATTATAACATTTCTCTCAATATATCTTGTTAATCAGTAAATTTTTAAAAATAGTGTAATTCAATGTTAGAGGAAAATTTTACTTTAAATTATTCATAACTAACTGCTTTCTATTGTCAATTTCAATAAAACTAGAAAAAACATTTAAGAATTTTTGCTATGTAATGTAATTTTTATTATGCATAAAAATATTGTGCATATGAACACATAATATCTTTTGTAGACCTCCCTGATCTCAGAGAGTATTGTAATAAGAATATCATTAAAGCCATCACTTTTATTACAGTCTTTTAAAAAGTTATTAAGGAAAAAAAAGAATTGTTTTAGAACACCCTAACCTAAGTTAAAAGCATAAAAAAATAACAATCATTTGTTTGTGTTTGGATAGGTTATTTGGGTTTCAAGCTCACTTGAGTAATGTTTCAAATTCACTTAAATAGAAGTAAAATTTAAAAAAATAACTTAAAAAATATTGTATGATTCAAGTAAAGGAGTTTGTGATTTAGTATTAGTAACATTTTCATGAAAATGAAGCTAAGCATAAAAAACCTTAAAAGTCTTCAAACTATAAAAGCAAGAGAGAAAATACAATTAAAAATACATTACTGCCACTCCTCATCCTAAGACTTAAGAGTACTTATCTTTCACAGTTTCCCCTCCTCCTTATATACTGTGCTGGAACTAGCAAAAATTATACACAAGTAAGATATTTTAGAAATTAAAATATTACTTGCTGTACCACTTAGTGTAATAGCATTAGATTTATATACTATCATTTGTTATTATATTTCATACTTTTAAACACTTGCTTGCCTAATTCAATTAAAGAATGGCTTATTTCCATAGTTCCACAATTTCATATAACTTGGATTTTTTTTTTTTTGGCGGGTGGGGGGAGGGTACCAGGGATTGAACTCAGAGGTGCTTGACCACTAAGTTACATTCCCAACTCTATTTTGTATTTTATTTAGAGACAGGGTCTCACTGAGTTACTTAGTGCCTTGCTTTTGCTGAGGCTGGCTTTGATCTAGAGATCTTCTTGCCTCAGTCTCCTAAGCCACTGGGATTACAGGCATGCACTACTATGCCTAGCATAACATGGATATTTAAAGTAGTAATAAGACCTTAGTTTTTAAATTCATACTCCTATGTTCTTAATGATAAACAGTTGTTTAAAAAAAGAATTCTGTCTTATTCATTTTTTGAATCTTCATAGCATAATGGTAGCCAGGATAAAGGTGCTGAATTAATGTTTTTGAATGGGTAGAGACACGACTCTAGAATTATACAAGAAAAAAATATATACAAAAACTGAAAGGACATTGGCAAATGCAAAGATCACATCATTCAAAAGATGTTATATGGTAATACAAAAAAGTTTATAAAGGAAATACTGCTGAGACTTAGATTTAATTATATGGATGCTTCAATATCTAAACTGACATTCACAGTTTTCTGTCTTCAACAATCACAAAGTGATATAATACTAAACATCAAAGTCCAGGAGCACAGCACCCAGTAGAGTGTCCACTGTTTAGTGAGTGTGTGCTTTCTGGGAGCTCCCAGCTGTGGCTCACTGCCTCTGTCCAGCACCAAGAGAGGATTTTATCGCATATGGCTCCGTGAAGAGATTAAAAATTCAAATTTCAAAGAAAGGCTTCTATTGAATATACTGTCTTCATACTATCACAAAGTAGAAAAATCATAAATTGAATCATTGTGAGTTGAGATCATCTGTAGTAGCATTCACAGATTACCAACACAATAGAAATGCCAGACAATAGTGATTTTAACAATTGATGCTTGTAGCACAAATGAATCTGTCATTTACTTCTTAAATTAGTAGTGTGCCCACAATGTGCAGAACACAAAATTGGCTTTGTTTAAAAATGGCTTTTAATGTTTATTTGTAATATTAAGGGAAAGAGAAGGCTAAAAGTGGTTTATGCCAGTGTTTCTTCCATTCTGACCTACAAAAAATATTTTAGAAATAATCCCCCCAACTGATCCCTCATGAAATTTTAGTGCTACAGATACAGTACTGATCTGTTTATGTAATATATGTATAGGTGTACTTTACACATGAAAAGTATACAAGGCTAAATACAATTTTAAGTAAAAATTAATACTTAATCATAACTATTTGCTGAGTAACTTCTGATATTTTTATAAGTTATAGATTCAAATTATCATTTGAAATAACATAAAAATAACAAGGTGAATCAAGTTTTAAAAATCATTAGATACTAATATATTTCCAGTGAAGTAACTGAAAAAAATCAGTAGGTGTCATATAAATGATTTTTAGTGAACTATAACTTTCAACTTTTGGTTGATAAGAAAAAGTAATTCTTAAGTAGAGGTATGTATAGAGTTGTCACACACTAAAAGCAATGAAAATCAAGCCTAAGCAACATGCAAAGGCAGTCTGTGGCAGACAATAGGCAGATGCAAGCTACTTCTGAAGTAACAAGAGACTGACCTACTTGCATTGTTCTGTAGCACTGATTTTATAAATATTTTGTGTATTTTCCATCAACTCAGTGTTTCAATGTCACTAATATATGTGCAATATTAAGAAAATCCAAGAAAAATTAAATACTAAGATTTTGTAAGGATAAGCTTAGCTGTGTAGAGTCACAAAACACCTTTATTTATTTATTTAAGCCCCTTCAAGAACCAGTGTGCTTCTACTGAGAATGACTTGTTACAGGTTAGATATGTTACAAGTTAGATATGAGGTAGCCTCACTAAAGCTCATATGTGAAACAATGCAGGTGAAATAACTGGTTTATGAGAACTGTACCCGCCTCAGTAGAGTAATCCACTTGATGGATTAATAATTAGAATGGAGAGCTGGAGTTGTAGCTCAGTGGTAGAGCACTTGCCTTGCAAGTGTGAGGCACTGGGTTCGAACCTAGCACCACATAAAAACAAATAAAGGCATTGAGTCCATATACAACTAAAAAAATTAGAATGGATTACCCTCCCCCTCCCCCCATCCCCTTCCCCTCACTCCCCTTTTCCTTCCCCCACTCTTTCCCCCCTTTCCAGCTGCCCAGAGAGCTAAGTAGCTTTCTTCTGCCATAGCCTTCCACTATGATGTTCTTCTACCTTACCTCAGGCTCAAAGTGATGAAGTCAGTCAACCATGGACTGACTCTGAAATTGTAAGTCCCAAATAAACTTTTCCTACTCTAAGTTATTCATGTGAGGTATTGTGGTCATGACAACAAAACGATGACAAAAACACATGACATATGGCATATGATATTAAGGTCTTAAAAGATACAGAACACATAACAAAATGTTAGCAGTAGTTATTTTTTAATAATGTTTGACATTTTTATATTTATTCTCCAAGTTTTCTACAATAAGCATGTACTACTTTATAGTATTTTAAAATTATTTAAAAAACATCATGAATATGTTTGTCCTAGACATCATATTACATCAAGTCTTTGACTTTATGCCTGACTAAAGAGCTAGACAGGCTTCAGTGGTGAAACCACAGTATTTTTCAGTTTCTATTTTCTAATCTGATATTTACATGTACTAGTTTATTCACATTTTTCTTTAATGCAAATATCCTGAAAATTTTCAGTGTACTAGGTGCAATGCTTATGGTCAAGAATAAATGCAATGCTGAAAATTTTGATTCTTTATAGGATGTTATAATGATAGAATATGGAAAAAGATATGTCCCTCCTAGACTATCTCTTTTTTAAAAGGTAAAAAGTAATAACCATGCAAATGACTTATAGTTAAAAAAGAAAAATGTGATCTATTTTTTGCTTGTGAATGCTGACAAAATTTCTGAAAATCTGGATTCATTCACAACATGGAATACTTTACTAGAGTAGCAATATTATTTGTGATTAAATATGCTAGAATCAAGATTTAAAAATAGACTGTAAAGGCAAAATGTCTAACACCAATTTTTCAGCTCTAAATATGAAGAACTTTAAATTCTTTCAGCTTGCATGTTGAAAAGACTATTTGTAATTAAAATGCTGACAGACCAGAACTATTTACCAGCAGCACTGCTACCATGGCATATAATAGATCTGGCACTGTGAAAGCCACAACAGCTGCTAACTGTATCCAGCCTTTCACTTAATGTGATGAAAACTGAAGGATTTTAAATATAAGAAATGCAAATAGAATTGATTTTACACAGAAAATACAAGAAGTTAGTTTGAAACAAGATGATGAGAAATTTAAACTATTGTTAACAATACTATTTATTTAAAACAACAGCTTACTATTTTTTTCTGCCATTTCTGTGTTTTTTAATACTAGTTGATTTTAACAAGACATGCCTGAATGTATCATAAGTTAATTCTTTATCAGTTTTCATACATCATCCTTTACCTTGGTCAGCCAGCTGAAAATTATGTAAGCTATAAATTAGCTTTAAACAAGCTCTGAATCAGGCTTGAACTGGTTTTCAAATTAAAGAGCCTTCAGTATATTACCAGGTGCTGTCATTTTATTACCCCAATCAATTCTGTGTGGCCTGAGGTAGAAGGAAAATGAATGCTGTCTTCATTTGCAATGGGTTTATCTCTTACAGCAGGCTCTGGAAACATAACTGCAGCAATGAATTGAAAGCTAAGGTTACATTTAACATTGCCAATGCAGGAAACTGTTACTTTTTAACAAAGCTGGAATTTCAGTGAAGAAAAAAGGACACTCCTTTTTTGTGAAAACAGGACACTTCTTTTCTGTGAAAACTATACAAAATATTAATATTTGGGTAAACTTAAGTTAAAATTGAAAAGCATTTCCAACAATTATGGGTAAGCCAGTTTATTGCTGTAATTTTAAATGGTATTCAAATAAAAAAAATTGAAAACAAAATTAATTCAGTCTGCCATTAAATTACATATTCAAATTATCATTTCAACATAAAAATAACAAGGTGAATTAAGTTTCAAAAATCATTACATATTAATATTTAACTGTCCTTTGACAAACAAGTGCATCAAGAATCAAACTCTAAGAATGAGATCTTGCCATCCACCACAATATGGATGGGCCTATAGGACATTATGCTAAGTGAAATTATCCAGACTTAGGAAGAAAAATATTGCATGATCTCACTTACATGGACTTTAATTTTTTTTTTAACTGCACACATAGAAAACAAAACAATAGGTACCAGGGGAGGAAAAGAGGGTTGGAGACAAAATGGGAGGTGAAGAGGATGCAAACTAGCATGAAATCTAATACACAACATGAGGACTACAAGTAATAAAATTGTACTATATTTGAGCTCATGCTAATTTTTATTTTAGGTGTTCTTGTTACACACATACACTCCTCCCCCCCCCAAAAAAAAAGTAAACTATGTGAGATGATGAGTATATTAATTTGCTTTACTAAAGTAATCTTTATACTACCAATATATATCTCATAATATCACACTGTATACCTTAAATATATACAATAAAATTTATTTTTTAAAGAACAAAATAATACCAATAACAAAAAATATTTCAATTGCTCACTTATTACATAAGAAAGCAAATGAATTTTAACAAATGGTGCCCCACTATTATATAATGCACTAACATATAATAATATATAATAATAATTAAAATACAATGTCCCAATAAAAACACAAAAACTGAAAAAAAATGGTGCTAGATCATAACAACAGCCACATGTTAAAAAAAAATTCTAGCAAAACTGTAAAACTACTAGAACATAGTATAGGAAAAAGTAAGGTGGCTGGGGTTGGTGATGACTGCTTGGTACCCAAAATATGAACCATAAGGAAAACATGTCAAGTTGGACTTGAATGGAATTTAAAGAGTATGCTTTGCAAAAGACAGTGTTCAGAGAACAAAACAAGAAGCTATTGAATTGGGGAAAATATCCACAAACTACATATCCGTAACAGGACTGGCATTCAAAATACACAAAGAATGCAAACCCAACAGTAAGAAAGTAACCCAATCAATTAAAAATAAGCAAGAGTTCTGAAGTGATACCTTCCCAAAGAAGACAAACATTTGGCAATGATGCATGTGAAAAGATACTCAACATCACATGTCATTAGGGCACTATAAATAATAATAAGACACTATTACATATCTATTAGAATATATATAATTCAAAACACTGACAACACCAATGTGGCAAGGATGTGCAACAATAAGAATTATGGAAAAGGCGAAACTATAGGAACAATAAAAAGATTTTCGATTTACAAGGATTTCAGGGTCAGGAAGGAGGAATTAATAGGCAATATCAGTCTCTTGTGATCCACAAGAGATTATTAAGGCAGTAATACAATTTTGTATGATATCATAATCACAAAAGATTGTTAGGGCAGTAATACAATTTTGTTTCAAATAGTAATGGTGTATTACACACATCTGTCAAAACTCAAAGTATGTATAACACAAAGAGTATATCCTAATATAAACAACAGACTTCAATTAATAATATATTAATATTGGCTCCTCAGTTTTAATAAGTTTACCATACTAATGCAATATAATACGGGAAATTAGAAAGACTGCAGGAAGAATAAGGTATTTAGAAGGACCATTCCTCATTTACAAAAAATCAAAAGGCCATTAAAAAAAAGAAATTAAGAAAACAAATTAGCAACTATTTTTATCACATTTACTACTTTTTAATCTATTATGCAGTTTTCCCTATACAAATTGTATACACATTCTCTCTCTTCCTGGATTTCCTTGTTGTGCTTCAAACATTAGAAAGACCATGGAAGTATGGTAGTACAGGGCCTGGAGTGCTATGTATCAATTTCCAAATGTGATTTTAAAAGCCAGGGTACAATCTGCCATATTTCTTGCTACAGACCACATACAGTGAAATAAAACTTCCATCTGCTTGGATTTCCAAGTGACTATGATGAGCAGAGCTGTTCTGGCTAAATGTATTCAGATGATACATGAATGAGAAATCAATCTGTATTATGTTAATCCACTAAAAGTTTGGGATTCTTTGTGTTTGTTACATAATCTAGCAAATCCTAATTTATATTTCTATGAAATACCTCCTAGCTTTCACAATTTCATTCAAATGACAATATATCCACAATCTCTTTGATTCTTAGAGCTGAAAGCTATCTTCCTACTCTCTCAATTTCCACAGTACTTATCTGTACCTTCTAATGGCATTTAAAACTCTTTAATTTTTTATCATAATTATATGCACACATGATTTTGACCAATATTACCAAATTCTAAGTTTTTTAAGGACAAGAGTTATGTCTGATTATCTTAAGATATAGCACTAGAAGAATATGTGGTACATCTTATGAACATAATCCAGTGTTTTATTCAATAAATTATACTCATTGCAGATATATGGTAGATTGATGAAGACAAAGAAATTATATAAGGGATATATCTTCTAAAACTTTATAGAGGAAAAATCAAAATAGATCTTTTCTTTTAGATTAATTTTATATTTATAGACAACTCTAATGTTCTTCAATCTGGAGAAGAAACCTTTTTTTAAAAAAATAAAACTGTAGCTCTATTCCAAAAATATCTGCTATAATCAAGAGTTATTATTAAATGCTGAGTGAACTAGGAAGGATACGATTTTAAACTTGCTGAACAGATATTTTCTTATCTCTTATTCTGTCTTTTTTTGCATATCTGGGTCACAGCTTGCAGAAATTTGTGCTCTTGACATCTTCTATATTTCAATGAATAGCCTCGGGCCTATAAGGCAAAAACTAGAAACTGAACTACTTCACTCCCTTTCAGCAAAATGTACATGTGAAAAATAATTTCAATAACTAAATGGGAAACAGGCTACCAGTGGAGATACTTTAAATCATAGAAAAAATTATGTGTAACATCCAGGCTCCTTGTCTTCAAAGGAATACAAGTGATACATCCTGTCAGGATAGTCTGCAGTCCAGCTGGTAAAAAGAACCTAGATACACGACAATAGGACCAAGAAATATCTGCTAAAGCCCAAATGAACAGTCTAGTAAAAAAGTTGCAAAATAGATACAATCAAGTCCTGAGATTTGTGGGGAACCTGAGACTTAAAGTGGATGCTACAGTTTGAATGTGGTTTGTTCTTCAAGAGTCATGTATTGGAGACCTGGGCCTCAACGTGGCAGTGTTGGGGTGGGGGGTATGACTTTTAAGAGGTGGGCACAGTGGGAGGTTCTAAGGACACTGGGGCATTGCTCTGGGAGGAAATTGATGTAGTTCTCCCCGGACCCTGGCTACTTCTTATGAGAGGGTTGTTTCAAAGAGAAAGACTTACTCTTGAGTGTCTGGCTTCCTGTTACACAATGTGATATCACTCTTTAGCACATGCTTTAGCCACTATGAAGTTTAAGATCCCTACCACAGTAGAGCAAATGGCAGTGCAAGACCCCTAAACATCCAAAAATAGTGATCTAAACAAACCTCTTTTCTTTATGAAGAACCTTTACTCAGATATTTTATTATAGTAATGTAAATGAGCTAATACATTGAACATTTAATTTTAAAACAACAAACCCAGATAAGGCTTTTTTGTAAAAGCAAGGATGAAAGGTGAGGGAGAAGGAAATAAAGAGGGAATTAGTGGCTCTTTCTTATCTTTCTTCCTTGAATTTTCTGATCTGGAAATATGAAAAGTGATCTTTCAAAAAGAATGACTGGGGAACAGTTTATAGGACAGCTCAATAGGAACAGAAATCTAGGTACCGAAGAGGAAAAAAGTGACTTTTTCCTTCTGGGACATTGAGATAGGGAAAGACTTCTTTTTTAGTAGAGAGGAGAAAAATACAGATATGGCCCCTTTTCCTAAATGAAATAAGAGACAAGATTTCTTGAAAAAGATTCTTCGGAATAAAACCAGAGTTTATGTGTGTGGCAAAGACTTGAAATATCTTCTATTAAAAAGCTCACAAAAGTGGTCAATGAGGGCTGGTTTAAATCAGGAGCAATGAATTTGTAGTAATCCTAAGTTCATAAGTTTCTCCACTTATTTATGGCCAAAAAAACCAGTTGAGATAAACCAATACAGAGGATCCAGAGAGTCCCCTGTTATAACTGCAGAGGTGAGTTATGACAGGGGATACTAATGTTTCTAAAGGTAAAAGGTTGAAATGCTAAGTCACAGGTTTTAAAAGGAAAGAAGAAAGTCAGCGAAAGGATGGTGGCCTGGAGGACTTGAGAAGAGCTGAAGAACTAGAGAAAATATTTTAAAAATGGAAAAAATGAAGAGAAAAAGAGGGCTAAAAATGATCACGATTTGAATCATGGTGATAGGCATTTGACATTTTTTATTGTATCTTTTTGTTCTCTTTAAAATAATATGAGGAGTCTTTTTTGAAAGCTGTCAAATTCAGACTGCAAGTTTTTTTTCTTTTTTTTTTTTTGCATAGTGTTTTAGTGAATTTTAAAAATACAACTAACTGTATTTGAGTCTATTAGGCAAGTTCCTATCTTAGGAGAGCTTTTTACTAGTAAAGGAACACAAATATACTTGACACATACACAAAAATATCATGTTTCCAAATGCTGCTTGGAAATGTGAAGGAAGAAAGAAGGACTGGAAGAAAGAGAAAATCTGGAGATATTGAATCAAATCAAGAAGAAAGGAAGTTTGTCTCATTGCAAAAATCAGATACATATGTTGTAGACTTGGAAGCACTCAAAAAGGAATGAAAGATAAAGATGACAATATGTTCTTTAACAGTCTTTATACTGAAACAGGTTAAGGCATCAATTATAGTCACAGAGAAACGTGGAAAATGTCCACACAGCACTTTTGTATTCTTGTAAAAGATTAGACCCTGTTTTCTAAAAATATCTACCTCATTCACACTCCTATAAAGTGACTTAAGAGTGGGAAAATTAATTAATAATAATCAAACAAATGACAGGATACTAGATGAAATCTCAAACTGTTATTAAGTAATGATTTCCTGTTGTGACTTGTTGAAATTGCTGTATTGAAACAATAAAATATGATATGCTGAAATACCTTACATTAATCTTGCTTTAAGCTCCTGATACATCTAAAACTGACTTACAAATATATAATAATCTAAATTTATAAATCTGACTTTGGATATAGAATATAAAGAATAGTACTTGACTTTAAAATTTGAGAGAATAGTCTGTCCCTCAAGAACACAGAAGTGAACAACTGCTGACAAAAACGCTTTGATGCAACTTGAACTTTTCAAAGTGATTCTAAAAAATTTTAACCTCTGTAGGCACACTTTAAAGAGTTTTTGAACCAGTGAAGCAGATAATCATCTGTAGCCATTATTGAAGGTACATTTAACAAAAAACCAACTTAACTTCAATGAAGGTATAATACTACAACATAAACCTTTAAGAAACCTTCAGAGAAAACATTAAAATAAGTTGTATCTTAGATGATCTGAGATTGGATTTAGCATTTGAATATAGTCGAAGGGGGAAAAAAGAAGAGCAATATATTGAACCTACAAAAACTTACAGTAGTCAGGAGTAACAAGAAGATGGCTGAACCAGTCACATGTGGAAATACATGTGTACATACAAGGACCTTTGTCTGTCAATGAGGTAGAATCATTTTTTAACTTTTTATAAGTAAGATAATAATTTCATACTCTTTAATTAAATCAAAGAATTAACACAAAAATTGTCAGCAAAAGAAGTAAACCAAATGGGTCTAAATTGCATTGTACTTCATATATAGTATAGTATAAACAAGCCACAGTTCTCAAATAAGAGAAATTTTTACTGCAGAAGAATACTGACATTGGGGGGAAAAAAGATAACAAAAATATTACTGTATGTACACAAAGTGGCTGACAGTGACAAATCAGAATATTCTTAAAACTATCTTTGTAGAGAAACAGAATATAGATGGCTTTAGTTTCTTAAATAATATACATTTACAAACATCACAACTTAGGACAAACATTAAAGAGTAAGATTTGATTTAGCTAAAATATAGTGCTAAGTGCCTAACTCACTCCCTGCCTCCAATCATTTTTAGCTCCCTTTCCCTCACCTCCCTCAAAGTTCAACAGATTAGTTTCTGCTGAGTCTACACAAATCATCCATAACTGTCATGTGGCACCTCCCTTATACTTATTTCACTGAATTTGAGGAAAGGGCCTTGAGTTGTATCATCTTCCATATCCATTTTCCTAAACCTTAGACTAGGACCATCTTTACTAAATTTATTTGTTTTAGAAATAATCTCTAACTTTTATTTTCTTAAAATCCCACAATCCCACATAATAATAAAGATATTTTTTTCTTTTCCTATTACTAGTGGTGTTTATTTATAATAGAACAATTATTCAAGCTTCCACATTATAAAAATCTAAAATGATTTTAGGACAAAATCTGAGAATCTCTTGCAATAATGAATAGAAAAATACCTATTTCAATATATAAGATAGGTAGCTTCTACAACAGGCTGTGGAATCAGGCAAACCTGGGTTTCAATTACGATATACCACTTCTTAGCTGTGTTATCCTTAACTTCTCTGAATCTCATTTTTTTTTCATCCGCACAAAAGAGATAAAAACAGTAAATACCCTGAAAGCTGTGCTAAAGCTGAATGGGATTATACATTTTATGTGCTTTGATAATGCCAGGTGCATGGTGGTACTCAACAAATGTTAGCTGCCATTATTAAGAGTAGGATATTTTCTTATTTGTTTGATCAAGCAATTATACTGACAGTATAAGACTATACAGGAATATTATACAGCACTTACAAATTGAATAAGAGTATTCAAAAGAATGTAGGAAATTGTCATATATCCAATTTTATGAACAAAGGCTATAATATAACAGAAAGTATAATGTGAAAATAATTATTAAAAAGTAGGTTACAGTAGAAAAAACTACCAATGAACAGAAATGTGATCTCTAAGTGCTTTAATTGCAGATAATTTAAAATAGTTTTTATTAACTTAAAAATTTTCAAATTTTCTACACAGATTATTTTATCTTTACAAAAATCTTACAGAGCAAAATCAAAAAGTAATTTCTTTCCTGATTCCCACTTTAGAAAAGTGATTCAGAGAAAAGGACAGAAAAAAAGGAGAAAAAAACAATGAGAAGTAGATATTTTTTAAAGCAGGATTTTACATAAACAATATTAGTTTGTTATATTAAATAAAACTCCTATTTTGAATTATTATTTTAGCTTTTAAGTTAAAACTCAAAAGAGTCTGATGCCACAAATACAGTATATTTAACCATGTCTTCATAATAATATTTTACTTGAAGAGCTAGTTGATAGGTATTCTCTTATTCAAATAAATATCATTTAAATTTTGTAGCAGATATTATTAGGTAGAGGAAAGAGCCAGCTACAATATTGGTAAATTTATTGCTACATTGTATCATAATTATTAGGTAAAAAATATAATGTTTTCAGAGGCAGAAAGTCTCCTTTTTGAGAAACACTCAAAGAAACAGATGGATCATTAACTCCTAAATTCCAAATTTTCCTGGTGGAAAGTGGATGTTTTATTGGACCTTAATAACAGATGCTAAGCATAATTGAGAAAACAAGACTGTGAAGCCTAGAAAAAAGACCAAAGAAATGGTCTGCTAAAGAAGGTGGGAAACTAGGTGCCTTCATTGAAGGCAAGGAAGGAGTTTATTTAAAAGGGGGAGAATTATAAAGTGGATAAAAGATGAAGCAGAGGAAGATTTTGATGGAGACAAACAATTTGGAGCTCAGAGCATATGCTTGGTGATCTTGCTGAGCAATTTCAGGACTGGAAAGAAGAAAGGAAATGTTATATTGGTAATCCAGGAAATCAGTGCATTCAATCTGGATTGAGTGTCATCAATCTATCTTCAATATGCCAGTGAGATTAAAAGACAGTCCAGTTATGAACAGTGAAGTATGAGAATGTTATCCTCAGTTACGATAAGTGAATATTTCAAATACAGACAAAACCATGTGTAAGAAATTTAAAGGCGTTCAGAGTCAAAAGCAGTGGTTCTTAAATTTTCATGATCACCTGTGTTGCTTGTAAAAATGCTTATTCCCAAGTACAATTCCAGAGATATTTATTTAGCAGGTCTGTGTAGGGCTTTCCACATTGCACGTTTAGTGGAAATTCAGAAGATCCCAGTACAAGTGGTTTGCAGATTAATCACTTTAAAAGAAAAATCACAGGCATCTGGGTGTGTGGACTAACAAGAAATATCAAAGTATTATGAAAATTAGATGATTCTTTTTATTTCTGATAAAGCACAAGAAAAAGCAGAGTTATTCTTAAAAGTAGATTTCACCTAACCTGTTAGTTAAAGATGATTCTTAGGGTCTTGTCAAATGAGAACTGAAGCTAATAACTTAATGGGGAGTAGGACTGGACTAAGCTGGAACTAGTAGAGGGAGTACAGTGTGTATCAGTGTTAAAATTTATTTTACTTAGCATTTTTCCAAAGGAAAATGTGTTAGAAATTGCATATCCAGTACTCCTAGAGAGAGAGAGATTCAGTTTTTAAAATAACATGGAGGTAAACAAGTACCATTAAGGAAGTATGTTATTCATGGTTCTTTCCATTGGGAATTAGGGAACCAGTGACAGAAAAGGAGATAATTGTAGGCTATATTGGCAGATTCTGAAGAATTTACATGTATAAATCAGTGTCGTTTATTCATACGTTTAAAACTCTTATAGAGATTCTAGTTCCCTAAAAGAAAAGAATAGCATCTGAGAATAAGTGTAACTTTATTTAAAAGTGATGCTTTTGGAGGGGCTGGGGTTGTGGCTCAGTGGTAGAGCGCTTGTGTGAGGCACTGGGTTCAATTTTCCGCACCACATATAAATAAATGAATAAAATAAAGGTCTATCAACACACACAAAAAATCTTAAAAAAGTGATACTTTCTCTTGGCAAAGATGATGTAAGTATATTGAAAGCATATAATCATGTTCTGATATTCCACATGTTTACACAACATAGTCTAAAACTTTAATTTCTAGGCTCCACACAGAATGTATAATTGCTAGGCCTGAATTTTCCACATTCCCATCTTTACAAGTATCTAAATCTGTAAACAATAAAAGATGTGCTGCTGATGCCTATTCTCTAAATGCCATTGTTGGGTTTGAGACTCTGTTATCATCAGAAACTGCACAGAACTTCACAAAGTAGACTCATAAATTATCTTACAGCTGTCTTGGATGGTTTATTATCTTTAATTTTATTTACTCTATATTTTTATGTCAGTTTCAAGTTTATGTTTTCAATAACTGACAAGGAAATAATACCTCTTCATATTCTATGTAAATGTCTTGGACAGTTTTTCACCTATTACTAAAACATGAGTTCAGTTAAAAACAGCTTTTTCCAGGGCTGGGGTTGTGGCTCAGTGGTAGAGTGCTTGCCTAACATATATGAGGCCCTGGGTTCGATCCCCAGCACCACATAAAAATAAAACAAATAAAATAAAGGTATTGTGTCCATCTACAACTAAAAAAATATTTTTAAAAAAACAAGTTTTCCTTTCATGTCATTATGTTGAATCTTTTCCTATTATTCTTTTTATTCAAAACCTGGCAGATCTAATACGTTAAATATGAAGGCATATTTTAGTTTCTAACTATCATGCCTTCTATTTATAAAATAAATACACTGCTATGTGATTCACAGAAGAGTGTAATTCCATATTTAATGTGAAATATAAATTACTATCAATAAAAAGTTCCAACTCTGTGCTAATGATATACAATCAATTTAGAAAATAATACCTGATGGAATAGTATATAATTTTGAAAGTCTAGAGAACCATGAATGCCCTGGTTTAAAAATTATTAATTATAAAGATAGATTTCATTGCCTCTTAACTCTAGCAAGAAATTAAAACAAATGGACATTTTTCTGCATGAAAAAGTTAAATATGTCTAACTCTATTTAATGTGAAACTCTGAAAGTGATAGGAAAGACTTTTATTTCATGTGTGTGAAGGCAAAAAATCAAACAAACTTTTTCTGCTTATTACTTTTTAAAAACATTTCTTACATTTGGAAATCCGAACTCATAACTAATTGTGAACTCTTGTCTCTGTGGCTAAACTGCTTGTCATGTACTGAGTATATTTATTACTCTGTGCACTGCCATTCAACCTTTTACAAAAAAAAAAAAAAAAAAACCTTAAGTTCAGTTACTGAAACAAATCGCTGAAGGTCACAAGCATTGTAAATGGTTAAGATCTAAACCCAGTCTGTTTCTTCTCCAAGCACATAAAACTTTCCTCTGTACTTACTATGTTGCAAACTTTGATTTTCTAGATAAATCACTCTATTTTCCTACTATAAAATGCCTCAGATTATTCATCAATTTGATGGCAAATTTTTATGGAAAAATAATTATTATCACTTAAAGATACAAACTCCTTAGAGACGTATATCCTAATATCAGAAATGTCAAAAAATGAATAGATTAAAATGTTCAGTAGCACAATGCACTTTCACTATGTCTCCAACCTCCAACCTACAATTCTTTATAAAATGCTTTTAGAAAGTGAAGACTATAATGTTTAAGTGTATTTGACTTGAGAATGCAGTTCCATTCACAGATTTTATTCTTTGAATTTTCTTAGCTTAGATTTGAAGATTTTAAGAGGACTATCTTAGTTACAGGCAAAAAGGTACATGCTTCCTAAACTACAGTGAGTTAGAACAACAAAAAAATTTTAACAGATAAGAAATTCTACAAAATGATGAAATAATTAAATGTTTAATAAACTAAAAGGAACAAATTTACTATATCTATGTCTACAATATGTCAAATCTCACTTTGATTTTTGAAGCTAGGATTTTAGCCTTTTCTACTATTCAAGTGTCACTTTTACAATTCTGAGAATAGGCTAGCTTAGTTCAATTAAGACCAACGAGCTCTTCACAGTGAATATGTCTCTTACACTGCATATAAATACTAAAATAACAACTTGACATAATTAGTAATATTCCACATTCCCAATGAATTTCTTGAGATTCTGACCTATGATTTATTGGCTTACTATACAACCAATTTTAGTACTTTAAGTGCTAGGTTTAAAAGGTCATAATATTCTTTTTGTTAACTTTTTAAGGGATTGTAATAAAATATTCTTTAGCTTAACACTCAGATTTTCTGTAGGTAATCTTATTTCTCTATAATAGTAAAACTTAAAAATATAAAATGTTATTTTAAACTATAGGACAGTATGAAGTTGGTGACTTTTTGTATTCATGGCACCCTACTGTACTTTGATTATCTCAGTTATGATTTAGTTTCTCATCACATATGGTATTCCACAGCATGCTATGTAAATGCATGAAGCCCACATGCCACCTAACTTAGAAAATGGCTTGTTTTTTTCAAATTAATAGTAAGTGTAACTTAGAAAGTGATGCGGTTTCTCCATTCTGCAACTTATTTATTGAATAATTTAGAAAGGATTTGACTTTTCAGAGGTTCTAAGAATTTTCCTTTTTCTCTGAATATGATATAAAAATATATAAATATGTATATCATAAACATTGATAAACTTTATCTGGAAGAAGAAATCAAATTTTCAAAGAGATCCTTAAGGAATACCTGACTATGACTTACTGAAATGTATTTAATAGGTGTTATATGGTTCTAATGAAAAAAATACCATAAGTTATAGAACTCATCTATAAACACATTAGTACTATTTCCATTTCTATTACAAAAAATGGTCCATGAACAATCTGTTTTGCAGAAAATTGACACTTGACAAAAATATGTAGGAAGAGGTTTCAGAAAACATAACCAGGATAATGAATCTAATCACAAGAAAATATCAGAAAAATGTGAGGTGAATAGGAAATAATGACAAATAAGTTCAGTTCAGTACATAAATATTCAGTTTAAACAATAACACACTCTACTTTTTCTTATTGCACAATACCAAGTATAATTAGTTGGGCTGTTAATGGCAAATCACTATTACTAGTCCTCAAATACAGCCACTCAATTAGAAACTAAGGAATTAAAAGACTTTTATACAATTTTACCTCCCAGGGAAAATGTCAGAGCAACTTACAACATTCTGAATTAGTACCAGAGCCTTGACTAGAAGATCGACTGAAATTCTGTGTAATTTCCAACAGCAAGCAGGAAATCTAAAGCTTAAGTACAAGACCATAGCCATGACTGAGGATAACCACTTCAGCTTTAATTCTTAGACTTTTTAGTAAAAAGATTTATTTTATGGGATTCTAATATAAGAAATGGTACAAAGAATGTTTTTTCCAGATTTTTACGTACCTCTATCAATGAAAAGGCAAATCAAAGTTAGTGAAGCTCAGGAAAGCATGTTTTTGTAAGCTGTAAGGCTTGTTATACAAATGCTAGGTAAGTAGTGAATTTAGATGGTTAAAGGGTATAAGTTTTACCTGCAAATGATTTCTCTGTCAACTATGCTCAATTCAGAAACTTCAAATTCAACCTAATGTCACATAAAATCCCAAAGGTCAAATGAATAGTTAAAATATTAAAAAGTTCTTTTTATGGGTCAGTTATATGCTTCAAATTTAAAAGAACTTTAAAGGATAATTCACTTTAATTTTATATTTTTCATAAATCTTCACAATACATAAAACTCAAGACATTCAATTTCCAATATTACCAGGTTCAATTAAATGTGCTTGTTTAATGTATTGTGGCAAGATACTCCTTGGAGAGATTGTCTGCTCAGTTCTTAAAGAGACACAATTCTCAATGACCATTTTATTTGAAAATAAATATACACATATTATTTTGACCTAAGAGTTGTAGAATTCTACTTGCTCAAGGAAGAAATGTGGAAAGTAAAAGAAAATTTTAAAAATTATATTGGTGTTACTCAGAGATTTCTAATACAAATGATTATCAAGAAATAGCACTTGCCTCAGCTGGTATGTCTGCATTTGTAGTTCCAGAAAGTCTTCAATAAGAGATTCAGAAGAGATTTCTATGCATATGAATTTACAATTTATTACTGCTCAAGATGTGGCTAGAAAGATCAAATAAGAAAACCAAATAGAAGTCTCCAAAATAAGACAGCTCACTTTGTAGTAGTCAAGTAATGACCTGTCATGTTTATTTGATGGCTTCTCACAAAACAGAGCTTAAACAGGATGAAAAGCTAGAATAGTATCTGGCACAGTCATTGTAAAGTACCTGACATATATTTAAATCTTCAGTGGCACCAGTGAATACACTTGACTTGAGAAAACACTTTAAAAAAATATTTATACATGTTCACTTAACCATTTCAAGACAAGTTATCTGCATTTTGAATGTTTCAGCAGACACAAGCTGTGGGGATCTATATCAAGTATAGCCTCAAAAAGACTGAGTAGTGAACTATGCCCTATTTTTAAAAAATACAATATAAAATCTATTTTACATCTTATGAAAATACACAATATAATTTTAAAATGCCAATTTGTTATAAGTTATCTTAGATAAATATACATTGTGTATATTTGTTTCAAAATTCCAAAGAGTTAATTTTTAGCTTCAAAACTCTGTTAACTAAAGATTTTATAAAGCAAGTATAATAATGGTTCATGTTCCTGACTGCTTTTAAAATCACCTACAGAGAGTTATAAAAATACAAATGTTATCTATCCTCTTTCTGAACTTTTCAATCAAAAAGTCGTCAGAACATAAACAAAATAGATGTCCACGTGGGCTAGGGGTAGAATGTAACAAGACACTGTTTCCTTATGAAGGGAGTTATCATCTAAGAATACATAGTGAAGACAACAGGAGCCAGTTTCTGTTTTTTTTTTTTTTTCCTGACAGAAACGGAATTACAAAGATGGAAAAGGAGAAAAATGGAATGTTTTTCAATATCTATAAAAGTATATATCTAAATGTGTATATGTATATGTATAAACATCTAGTCCTTAGGTCTGTCTACCAAGAAGAATCAAGAAGAACATTGTCCCAATAACAATGGGCACATCAGATTTTGTTTCTAAAACCATTCTCCATTAAAAGCAAACAGGGTGGGGTGGGGGATGGGGGCGCTGGGGTTGTGGCTCAGTGGTAGAGCACTCACTCCCCTATCACATGTGAGGCCCTGGGTTCGATCCTCAGCACCACATAAAAATAAACAAAGAAAATTATGGTATTTAAAAAATCAAAAAACAAACAGGGTTCCTTGGAGAAACAGCTGATTCCAAAAGTGGGGATAGGGAGGAATTATAAGTCAAGCCAGAAATACCTTTAATAACAAAGTTCTCAAAGATTGGTGGAATCATGTACAAAGGACCCAGAAGTTACACTGAAGTAGCATTCTTTCGTCAGTCAAATCTGGGACAATTGGAACATCAAAGTGAACAATAATAATAACTTCTATAACCCATGGGGGGAAAACAGAATGTAATAAAGAATAAAATGTTTACAAACTTCCAAGGTTTTTTCCCACAAATTACTTACTAATTAGAAAGAGTAAGTGAATACAGAAGACTAGCAAACAACTTAATCAAGTAATTAAAGTTAACATCATCGTTTCCAATCAACATCATATATATAATGCAAACAGCATTGCTTGACATAGTCTCATCAAAGATGCATAAAATGAATCCAATCACAACATCAGAAAAATGCAAAGTGAAAGGCATTCTACAAAGTAACTGTTCTATAATTTTCTAAAGAAACACAAGTTAAGGAAAAATTAAGGAACTGTCTAGATTAGGGACTAGAAAAGCATGAAAACTAAATCCAACTAAATTCCATACTGAATCTTTTTGCCACAAAGGACATAATAGCAAAATCCTTTTGTCACAAAGGATGAATGAATAGCAAAGCTTGAATGAAATCTGAGGATTAGCTAATAATAATGTACCAAGGTAAATTTCTTGATTTTGTTAGTTATATTCTGGATATTTAGCAGGAAAAAATACTGTTAGATTTAACATAGAGGTAACAATTATAATTTCAGAATGATTACTCTGATAGCAATACAGTACAGGATATTTACTAAATATACTATTTACTAATAGGAAACACATTAATTATGTACTCCACGTAAATACATAAATGTCACATTTTTATACCCATTCTTAAGTACTAAAACATTATTAAACTTACCCAGATATGGAAATTAAAATGGGATGTTAAACAGAATTAAGTTAATTTAATATTACTTTGCATAATACTTCATTTGGAGGCCTCTAGTGAAGAGACTGGATCAAAGATGAATGAGTCTGGCAGACCTATTTAGATAGCTTCTAAAAATGTAATAGGAGAAACAGTGAGGCACTCAATCAAGACAGAAGGGCAGGTGGGGGTGAGTAGCTAAGACTAGACTAGAGAAGGAAAATAAAACTTTTACAGGATTAGGAAATAACATGGTATGTGAGATAATGATAGGTGAGACATGAGGATGATTCTATATATATGGCCTGGATGAATGGATGAAGGTAGAGATGGAGGAAAAAACAGGAGACAGATGATGTGAAGGAAGAAGAAATAAAAACACTGATTTTCCAGATACACAGCATTCATTAATAACAGAATTTTTACAATGCTGTAAAGAGCAGGGGAGAAAATCCCCTAATGTATGGTGATCAGGAGCAATGGACTAGTTCCATTGAATACAAGTATACTGCATTGGCTGCTACCTTACATGATTTGAAGCAGACCTATGAGAGAAGACAGGTTTATATATGAGTGCTAATGTGTTTCTCTATAAATGCTGTACACATTAATGGATCTCCATGTGTGTCCATGTCCATGTCCATTATCTAGCGAATTTTCATTAAACCTAAAATTACCTAGACTTATGAAGAGTTGAAGAGGCAAAGAGAGTACTAACATGTCATACTTCAAGGGTTTGGTAGAATCATTCCACTTTTAGGTAAACTATTATTAATCAGTGTTATCCTTGACAGAAAAAAATTCTGTTCTCATAAAGTCCACAGGAAATAAACCTGTTACTTGAAAGATAAAGTCATATATAACTAAGAGGAATACTGCTGAGTGTTTGCAACAACATTTTAGGACTCCCCACAGAAATTGGACAAAATGTTAAGAGTTAAATATTGTTTAAAGAGTGATGTATTTTCAGTCAAACATTCAACCATATTGTTTGATATTTACAATATAATTTCTACATAGGAGTCAAAATTTTATAATAAGACTTGTTGAGCAAGTCTTATTCCCACAAAGAAAGGAAGTTACAGATATATATATCTGTATATATATAATGATTTTACATTCATTTGCCCCATCAAAGTTTGTTGGCAACTAGTTCACTTCCATTCTAATGGCAATTGGTATTTTTTCCCTTAGCTTTTCATATCATTAACATATATTATCATAGCAAATAGACCCATATTACCTAACAAATAATATTTCATCAAGGCAACTGAGCAAAATAAAAAATAAGAAAAGTATGTTAACTTTCATTCTATGTTTCTTTTAGGCCCTAAGATGATAGTAATTTTCTTCACTTGGATGTTAACAATATACAAATTTTTAAATTTAAAAGTTTTTGAAGCAATCCATTGAATTGAATTATAAATCATAACATTATCTATGAATGCTATCTCCATAGGACTTAACACTAGCAAATATCGTTTCAAGAGAAAATACAAACAAAAATTTACAACCTGCTGGTCTTTAAAAGTAGGAAAACAAAATTAATGTAACATTAATATTCAAAGGAATAACCTGTCTCCTTAAATTTCTGCTTAAGTATTACATTAAGCTGAAGATTTTATTGAAAAGTAGAATTACAGTCATTTTGGTGTGGTAAAAATATAAATCCATTTCATTGCTAAAGTCCTTATAGTAAACTTCTCTGATATTCTAAAAATTAGACAGAATATTTGAATAAAATTTTGAAAATATTAAGTTATTTACAACTGATAGTGGACCACAGGTCAAACTGGGTACAGCAAATAAAATGCCCATTTTCTAACAAAGTGCTTTCCAAGTAGATTGCCAAAGACACATTAGCTAGTAGAAGAAAATAAACACAAATCCTTATTCAATGGGTATCTGCCCCCTGGCATGTGTAGAATGTAGGTACTCTCCAAAAATAAGAAGTATGCCCTGTTAACTTTCCATTCTCAGTAACGAAATTACAACATAACTTAAGAAAGCTACCCTTTGCACTTAATGCTATATATTTTCAGTCAGATAGAATTTTCTAAAAACATGCAAATGCATATATTTATAAAAGAGAAAAATTATTTTTTAAAAATTATTTTCTTAACTTGTTTGTTTGGGGTAGATGGGAACACCAAACAAAATACACTTTGAGAAAGACTACATTACACTACAGAGTCCCAAAAGACAACTATTTAAAATCTATAGTATTTCATTATTTTTCTCATTTAAATACAATACAACTTCTGGAATGAATTTCTAATTTTGCCATGAAACTTTCTGATATTAAATATGCTCCTTCTTGTTGGGTTTGATGGTGCATGCCTGGGATGGCAGTTTGAGATAAGAAGATACAAGTTCAAGGCTATCTGGACAACTTAATGAAACCCTGTCTCAAAATAAAATCTAAAAAAAGGACTGGGAATGTAGATCAGTGACAGAGTACCCCTGGGTTCAATCCCCAGCAACCACAACTATAACAACAAAAGTTGTTTTCTTGAATCTGGGTCTTAATTCTTGCTATTGCATATTGCCCAGTCTTGGGCAGCATGATTTATTATTAAATAAAATATATAGAACGTTATCTTTTAATATCATTATACAAATACATAGAATTTTTAATAAATTCAGGTTATTAAAACATTTTGCTTTCCTATAACCAGATGATTTTTTGCAGCTTTTAAAAAAATAAGCTGAAGCAAATTATTTTAAATATTGAGAAAATGAACAGTTTGATTCCACAATCTGACAGGAATTCCATACTGATTTTAATTTATTGGGACAGAAACATTCATTATTCATTAAGTGGCACTGAAGAAAAGTTTGATGTTCATATTAACAATAGCCATTTAATTTCCATTGTCTTTTCTTAAGAACAATTTGATTAGTTCACAATTGACCAGAGTGTCATCATTCAAATGTATTCAAGATCTATGTCAAATGAGTCAAAACAGTAAGAGTATAGTATAGTTATTCATTGACAAACTTAAAATAAACACAATAATCTTAAACTACAGGTTACCAGAATTTAAGGTTAAAATGTTGATATCCTAAGGAAATAATTTCAGTCTATTTTAGAGGATAAACTACTAGACATTATTGAAATTTCATCCTTTCTACTCAACTACAAGAAATACCAGAAATAAGATTTAGGATACAAAAAACAGGATATTTTGTTTTGTTTTGTTTTCATGAACAGACCTTATAAAACATTCATAACATATTTACTATATTTTAAAATGAAACTATTAATAAAATAAATTCAATTTTAATGGCTGGTCTGTTGGTCTGTTGGCTAACATAATTTCTTATGACTCAATATTTCCTGCTATTCCTTCCATGTGGCAAATTAGCAAAGAGTTACTTTTTGGGGCTACTAGAAGCCTATTTAATATGTTGGAGTAATACAGAGAATACGAAAAAAAAATGCCACCAAGGAAATTTACATCATTTAGTAAAGTTGTTAATTTCCTTAACTTAAGGGCAATAAAATTACACAATAATATATTCTTACTATAAATTAGATTAAAATGCTAATCCCTCATATTTCAGTTCTTTATAATGTCAGGAAGCTAAAGGTATGATATTGAAAAGCTGTCAAAATGAAGGAAAACAGTACTTTCTCTTATAGGTGCCCCCCTACCCGCCCCCCGTACCTTAGAAGATGAAGAATCACATTCCTGACATATCCATCCATAGCCTGTTTGTTTAGGAGACTTTTTCAAAGGAGGATCCAAACATCCAAAATGGTAACACAGTCTGCATTCATCACACCTGCAGGGTAAACAGATTTATGGGATATCTAAATAATATGAAAACCAACTGTTTCAAAGACAGAAAAATAAACTATTATATATACCAACTTTAACATTGTTAATTCTATCCTTTGCTCATTAGATTATTAAATAATATACATGACAAAGGCAAACTAAACCTGAAATAAATATTTTAGGAAAAATAGGCAACATTAATAGAATTTACAAAACAAATATCATTTAGAACATTATGACAGCAGAAATGTTAAGAGCATATGAATAAATGTATATAAATTATAGGTGCTCAAAACTAACAATCATAACAATTTTTGTTTTGAACTTAAAATAATTCATCATTTGTCCATTAGATAGTTTAAAAAACATTTACTAATAAAAGATACATATAATTCAAGGTTATGAATTCAATAATACATTGTCTTTTAGAACTCTACAGGCTGCGATCAATGCTACACAATTTACACCTCTTTTCTGATTCTCTGTTAAAGTGGACTGTAAATGAACCTTATAAAATTTATAGCATGCTAGTACAATCTACAACAATTAAAAATAAACTTTATGGGTCAAATAATAGAATTTTTAAGTATACAAAGAAGAAAAAAAATCACTTTAAGAATTTAATATTATTCTCTCAAAATTATCTGTCACTTTTTCAGTACATTTGGTTTCTCAAAGTATTTACCTAGTACATTTAAAAACTTATTAACAAATGTTTTGATAGTGTCTTGTCACCTATGATGTACAAAATCTAAAAAAACTATCATACCTATTCTTCGTTTCAGACAATCTCATCCTGCTGACAATGAAGAAAAATCTGTATTATTTCAGTGTTTTGTAAGAATTTTGCATCAATTGGAATAACAAGACCAAAATTTAACAATAACAAAGATGTATTCATCTTATAGAATGAATTACAGTCCTCATTTTCTTTGTGCTTTCTTTTAAAAATTAAAAAATAATACTTTGTCAACAAATCTGTCAGATTCTCTTTCTTATCTCTTCCTGATTTAAGAAATGAAAAGCCAGGGGATCCACAACTAAGAAACCAGGGGAAAATTTTATAAAATATTTATGACTTGAGTAAAGTACAAAATTACAAGAAGGAGCAACTCTTAAAAACCACAGAAGAAAAACAATTGACTTTAAGAAATCATCACAATAAAGGAAGCTATAAATCCCTAGTTTAAGTAAATATTTCATATCATGCAACACACACACACACACACACACACACACACACAACTCCTAAAGACCCATTTGGGGAATCAAGAGTTTCAGAATAGGCAAGGAAGCTAGCTAAGTTATTTGGGTATAAAGAAGTTTAAAATAGATAACATCATAAGTTTATACACTTTTTTCTCTGCATTTTCCTAATGAACAAAGTAAACATACATGTTTTTCTAAAACCTTGTAGAATCAAAATATGAACTTGAAAAAATATTTACTGTAATTCTAGCTAGAATAAAAATCAAGTAGTACTAAGTACTTTATTTACTATGCCAATATTACAAATAAAGCATACAACAATTAATTTAAAAGGAGTCAAATATGTCAAATAGCTGTTGTTCTGGTATTAGAAAAAAATAGTATACAGCTAACTTTCAATGTAAAATAAGGAGATTAAATGGCAAACCCACACAATTTCATGTTCTTTCTCAATATAACTTATTCATTTTTCAACAGCTAAACATTTCAATTACATTAAATATATGGGTATAGAAACCTTCAGAGTATATATAAGTGTTTCTGAATTTATAAGGTTGAAATTTCTATACAACTGAGGTCAGAATGAATCAAACATGAAACTAACAGTTCACTAATCTGATGGGAAATTTAAAGAGAAATCACAATTATTTTCATCATCAAGGGACTATATTAAATATGGTTTATCTCTATCATGTTAGGGGCATGAGTGTAAGTAACAAATGCTTTTGCATTTCTAACTGTGTCAGCTTCTTATACTAGGAGTGAATACCATTACTCTGCTATCTTGTTTTAATTCTTATGTTCAACTTTTCCAGATCTTCAGGGTCCTCACTTGCTTGAAAACCAACAGGCCCTGGTTCCTATTATCACTGTATTTGTCTAAGCATAATTTTTCCCAATACTAACTTGTTGATTTGGGAACCAGACCACTAAAACTATTAAGACTATGAAAATGACAGTAACAAGATATCAAAGTGACAACTTCTACTGAATTAAGCACACACACTAAACTTTAGTTATTGACTATAGTCTTTTTTTCCTTAATTTCATGTTGCTGGGCAATGTTCCATACAGTTCAGACTGATAAGAATCCTAGTTCTTGTCAGATGGAGAGTTACAGTATTAATACTGCCCTAGTTTACATCAAATTACAATCTAATTACTGCATATTTGCTTTAAAACTATCAATTTACAAGTTATTTCCAGTGCACAACTCAAGGCAAATACGTGGTGAATGTAAGAGGGAATCAGACAGGATTCATTATCTCCTTCATGTACAAAGGTGATTTTTGTTGGCATAGCTATGAATTTCCACTTAAAAAATTAAGAACATTGATATGGCTCCAATATGTCGTTGGCTTCAATTACTTATAAAATCAGCTCAAGAACAAATAAAAAAAGGGAAAAATAAATGTTCTATTTGCAAGCTCTGTCAGAAGGTAATCTGAAGTATATTCCATCTAAAAATGACCTAATCCTCACCAACTGATTCCTTTATTAGCACACCTTTCAGAATGACTTGGTTGATATGTAGAACCTTATTGTATTTTCATGCTTCCAGAGAATTAAGGATGATAGGGAAGTACTCTAAAATTCTAGCTCATTCACCATAGTTGTAGTATAAGTAAAAACTGCAACTCCAAGACTAAACAGTAAAAAAGAGTGGTTAATATTCTTAATAACTCCCACAATCCAAGGAGGGGGCGAATAAACTAATCCTTAAGTCAACAGCTTTGTTGATAAGCAAATAAATACAGTAATATAAGCTCTTTGTAGAGATTTCTAAAATTATTTTAAGGCAGAAAAATTTTAGCTGTTTCTACCCTAGAATATTAAATTGAAAATAAAATCCATAGCTTTAAGTGCTGGAACAATAATTTTCTAAATTACAGAAGTGAACTTTAGCAGAATCTGTAAGAATTAATATACCATAGATATATAAATATAAGAGATACCATTAAGGACCCTAGAAATCAAAGAACAATGCAGATGATCAAAATAGTGGATTGTTTACTTCACACAAACATATACCACTCTGTAATCTTTATCAAATCTTGTTAGCTAACAAATTCTGGATATACAAAAATTAGGTCAGTTTAAAAGCTTAAAAACCAGAATTCTTACATACAAATCTGCAATAATCTACTTAAAAGCTGTAACAGAATTAAAGTAGTTATTGATCAGTTTTACTTGTGGTCTCTACTTCTAAAATATATTTGAAAACACATTAACTGTAGCATATACTATAGCATGTATTTATCAAAACAGTAAATAAAGCCTTTTTAAAAGTTTGCAAGGATTCATTGACCCACAAAAGCATAGTTATAGAACACAATATACTTTATTAAACAACACAATGTCTATATGATAAAAAATGATTATAATATACCAATAGCACATTATGAAATAGGAAGAGAATGTCTTAACATACTAAAAGAGAATATAAAACTAACCTATAGAAAAACTGGATTTTCTAAATAAAATGCAAACTGGACACTTTAAGAACAATCTTTAAAGCCTCTAGTGCATACTGTGCACATTAACACTATGGGACATTCTAAAATTAAAATTTTAAATGTAGTAAAATGAATTCCACTTACAAGATAAAATAAAACTGGATTTTTAATTTGATTTTTACTAAAGACAACTTCCTAATATTAGATTCATATTGGCTTTAGACATAAATAATACAGCAGCTTCATATGATCTGTTACACACTGATTCAACAAAAAGCAGTGACCAAATAAACACTGTTTTACATGTATTTAAAATACTTACTTAGCATATGAATAAGATAGCACCCTAGACAAGGAAGAGGAAGAAAGTGATTTATCTTCATATGTGCTATGTATTAATCAGATACTTACTGACTACTGACAAATACACAAAAAGTGAAAAGAAAGAAGTGATTTACTTCTTTCCTTGATATAGGCTTTCGGCCAGTCTTTGAAAGGGTTTAATTCCCTTTACTTCCATTTGGTAAGTTCATTAGGGAAGTAAACTAAGTAATAACTTTTCAAAAACTAAAACAAGTGTACCTTCTATGCAAATAATTTATAGCTACATGATAAGCTAAATTTCAAGAAGAAACAAAATCTATAGTGCAAACTTAAAAAAGAGATGCGCATTTCTTATGATCAAGCTCATCTTGATAATCATAGCTATTTTTTCACATCAATGGAACATTTTATTTAATCTATATAAAGCTAAAGAAAAAAACAATGCTGAAAATGGACACTATTACACCTGTTCACTTAAAAAAAAAGAGAATTGATGAATTGAATTTTCTGATTTTTTTCATTATGTTTATGTAAAAATTCATACAAGAAAAATTTTAAACATTTGTCTTAGATATTAGCATTACTTAAATAAAAACCTCTTTAGCAGCTCACACACACAAATCTATTAACCAGTAGTGATGGATTTCTTCATTGAACAGTGACCAATTATCTCTACTACACATCTTAATAAATGCAGAACAAATGTATTGTGGCCCATTAAATCACTTTTAAAACAATATAGACTTGGAACAAAATTCTCCAGTATAGAATAACAATATCAGAATAACATTTAATATCAATAAATACAATATTTTATTCCTTATAACTTACTATTTTAGTGCAAATCACCTAATTTTATAATTATATAAAATAATTGGAAACTGTCTTTTTAGTAATGTTTCACAAATAACAAACTAATGTGTAAGAATTAAACCTATTTCATTAATGCCACTAGAGACTTCTATCATAGACAATAATGGATGAATGGGTAGTAAGAAATAAAAAGAAAATATTCTTGACACATAAAAGTTAATTCATTGAAATAGTATTTGGAAAATTATCCAAATCAAAATCCTTATTTTATAGCTAAATAATGGTATCAATTCAGTTATTGAAATGTGTACCAGCCAGGTTACAAGATTAAAAATGAAATGAAAAAAAAAAAACATGAAACACAACAATTGATATAAAAATATGCAATAAGGTCAAGTATCTTTTCATAGCATGAGAGAATGATTACACATTTCCATACCTGAAATGTCTGCTTTGTTCTTTAATAAACTGATCTCCATCTGCTCATGCCCTTGGAAAATTTTTAGCAGTACAACCTGCTGTGTAAAAGCTCCACATAACTTTGTATTTCCCTATTTATAATTAACTAATTATGCTCTAATCAATAGTGTAGATCCTAGTTTTATAATGTAAATCAGATAAATGAGATAATGGCTAGGGGACAATCTCATTTTATTTACAAAGCCCAGCCTGAGCATCCAATTTCATTAAATCTTATGTACCTGAACAGCAGTGAATCTTATTGGCAGGCCTAACAGAAACACCTTAAAGTGAGCACTAAGAGAAAGAGGCCTACAGTTTTAGAAGGAAGTATTTGTACAGCATACCCATCTCCGATCACAATCCTTAATGGTATAAATTTACAAAGTGCTGATTCAGGTGGGTAGGAAAAAAATTCTGCCTCCATAAAACATGTAATTCTAAGTTGTCTCAAGTTTCAATTGTCAAAAACAATTTCACAAAATTTAAAAATCTTTTGAAGAATATAAACACTCTGCTACAAAGGCCTTCTGAATTTCTTGAATAGATTTTGGTGAAACACTCATGAAATAGTCTCATGTTGTGAATTAAGTAAAAAACACTGGTGAATTTCATCAAAGAAGAACTTTAAATA
Organism: Marmota monax; assembly: GCF_021218885.2. Taxonomy (NCBI): domain Eukaryota; kingdom Metazoa; phylum Chordata; class Mammalia; order Rodentia; family Sciuridae; genus Marmota; species Marmota monax. The sequence continues at coordinate 1,056,633 of NW_026694617.1, read as the reverse complement.
TTTAAAGAATGGGTTTTTTAAGTAATAGGATATAAACAGGGATATGGAATAATGAAAGTAAATATTATCTACTGTTCAGCAATCATAATATCATAAGTATAAAATTCAATAAACATACAAATGACAATAATAATAAATGAAGAATAAATATGATTTCTAAACTTGGAAGGCTAAATTTTGTTTTTGTGTTTAAACCTGATCCTAATTTCAAATTTTTTTAAAATGAAAAGAATTAGTAATTGTGAAAAAAAAGCTCCTTCATTCCTTGTGTATAAAACAGTGCTGTTTCCAGTGTATAATAAACATTTAAAGCCATAATTAATCAATGTTGAGCACAATATAATGACTTTTTAAAAATGTATGACTGGTTCTCAAAGTGGTGTCCCTGACAAGTTAAAATCACCATCACCTGGGAACTTGTTACAAATTTGAGTTTTCAGGCCTAATACCAAATCTACTTAGAAACTCCAGGGAGACAGAGAAAAGAGTAGGTGGAGAGAGAAGGCCAAGAGGAGAAAAAAGGAACCAACTGAGTTCCAACAAATCCTTCTTGATACTGATGCATGATAACAAAGTCTGAGAAGCACTAGTATTAATTACTAAGCATTCTTGTGTTTCAGAACATTTATTGTCTTCCCAATATTTCAGTGCTTCTTTCTTTTGCTATTCTGTGGCAAATAATGGTCATTTACCTGATTTCTCACTTTCTCTAACATATATTAGTGAAAGAGTAACCATTAATCCTCAATACACATTAAATTCTTCCTTTGAACTGCAATTGGACCATTTACAGAGAGGGGTTAATTTTGTACTACAAATATATGAATGTTTAAGAGATTATTATGAGAAAATATTTTTTCCACTACCTTCCAAAGTTCTTCTACACTTTTATACAACCTCTCATATTATGTATTATGTAGCTTATATTTGTAACATGATGAAGTTCTTAGGGTTAGCATCAAACATAGAAAATAATATCCATTATTGAAAATTGAAAGATGAAGAATGACAATTTCAGAGTATTTTAATTAAAACTAAAGTGAAAGGAATTTTGATTAACAGTGACACCAAAACCACAACAAGTAATGATTTCTCAGAAAATAAGCAAATAAATAAACAAAATAATCATTAGTATTATCTTACCATATTTTAAAAGACAGCAAGGGCCAAATATATTAGCATAGTTCATTTAGAACATGGTAATCTTTCCTGTTTCTTAAAATCAGATGGAAGTCAGCAATAGTAATAATTACCAACTTTTTCTTAAACTTAAGTATTAAGTGATAGTCTTTTCTTATTCTTAAAAGAAAAAAAAAAGCCTATGCGTTTTCCAAAAGATTATTAACATTTCCTTCAATGTTATGAGGTCTTTCAATATAATCTGTTTATATGTAATTTCATACACATTTTATTTTTATTTAACATTTTATCCAATCATGATTCCTATAACTATAAATTACTAGCATATAGCAACTTTATACTTACACTTGGATTGGAATATCTATAACACTGCCTATTCTACTCCTAAAATTTAAACTATTTTCCTTTGCCACTATACCAGAAAAGAAGTCCAAAATCACACTTATATATCAGGAAATTCCAAGAGATATGTTGACAATTTATGTGTATATGTGCACTTCGATTTCAGCAAAAGTCTCTTCTAATTCAGTTCAAGATTGAGTGGTGGAATATTCAACATATTTCTGTCGTTGGCTTAAAACTGGATCATTAAAAGTTGAAGATCAAATTTTAAATATGTAAACCTCTGGAAAGATACAGTTGTTGAAGATCTTTCAGCTGGCAGGTTGTACAGTCAACAAGCTTTGTATTTCCCTCCTTATTTCATAATGTCATTTTAAAGGTTGAAAAATATTAAGTTATCCTGAACACAGAAAGTTCATATTAAACAATAAGGACCAAATAAATTTGGGTATTTAAAAAAATTACCTACAGACCCACAGACATATTTTTGTTCATGAGCTTAAAATCTAAAGTTGTAAAAATTCATGCTAATAATATTAGTACTTTCACATTAGGACCAATGAGTCAAAAATAGAATGTCATATGCTTCACAAGTCTTTCACTTTTGCTGAATATTATAAATAGAAATAATGTTTAATATAAGAGTCTATAGTTGTTCCCCAGTGCAACAGTATTTTGCATATGAATGTAAGTATTAGATTGGATGAAGCAGATTAGCAGACTAATAGAAAGCATTGTCTTTCTTGCTTGTTATTGGTATTGTTCAACAACAGGGAGAACATATTGCATTTAAGTCCCACAGGCTTCTGTAACTCTTCAGTGAGTCCAAACACTGTGTATCATCATTTGCCAAAGAAGCAAGAGGGAAAGACATTTACTTAATAGGACAATTCTGACAAGACATTTATCCAATATTTTTCAACAATGCACATATCGAATATTTCTGATTAGTGCAAAAAAAGAGAAAGAGAGAGAGAGAGAGAGAGAGAGAGAGAGAGAGAGAGAGAGAGAGAGAGAAAAGAAAAAAAATCCACACAGGCAAATTAACTGCCTTGTCAGTCCAAGTAACAAACCAATCAATTACATTCTATTCAAACCTGACAAGCAAAGGCAACTTTTTGCAGTGATAAGCTTATGGAAAGGACAAGATAGCTGTTCTCCTTTATTTTATGTACTCTATTGAGAGTTTTATCCACATTTTTAAAATCACACTTATAAAAGAGGTTTCCAGGATTGCCTCCGAGGATGAGCTGTGGCAGAGTTGGGTCTCATGAAGGGTATCTACACAGTAAAGTGATAAGAAAAGAACATTAACATTTAAAGATCATAGCAGCTCTGTACTACGTCTTAAGAAACATACTAATAACACCACAGTAGATTCAAATAACATATGATCTGATCCAAAGATATAGATAACCTAAACCTAAATGCCATGATCTTGTGTAAGTTCTCATTGGTTATAACTGAACTTTTTTATCTTTGGAAACAATGAGTTGCCTCCTCTTGTATTATTATTATTTTTTATTTTCAAAATAAACCTATTTTACTAAAATTTAAAAAGTGGAAAAAGATGAAGTACTTGTATTTATAAAAAGAAACATATATTTGATCAATAAGTTTTTTTGACAAATATCAGTTTGCTATTATTTTCACCAAATACAGCAATTTTAACAATGCCTGAGAAAGCATGCAATTGTGCTGAAAACAAATAAACCTAATCAGTATGTTACTGGCCTAGTTATACTCAAGTAGTCTTAGGGAGGAAATTTTCAAAGTGATTTTTATCCCCTGTGTCTACACTGCCTTCTTTTCTAAGACTTTATTAGAAATATTGGGCTACCATTATTTACTACCTTTGTGTTTTTATATTCAGGGGAGAAATTATAAGAACTTAGTGATCAGAATTAACATTTTTTGACTGTGGTAAATATAAGAATTTGTCATTTCTTTCATATATTTAGATCTGTGTAGATGAGGTGAAATTGCCAAGTAGTAAATCATAGGAAAAGGTTCCTTTTTTATATTTAACTATTAGAAAGATGTGTTTAATGCTTCTAAGTTCTGCTGAGAAAAAGAAAGTGAAAAGTGGCACACAGACAAATAAAGCACTACTGAGGAGAGCTACCACTCTAAACAGAATAACCTCCAAAGAAAGCGAAAACAAAACTGTATAAGAAAAAAGAATATAATGTGAAACACAGTTTTCAAAGAAATGCTGTATTTATCAACGTATGAGAAATAGCAGAAAGAACTGTTAGCATGTAAAGTGATACATGCTAACTTTACTCATTGCTTCAGTCTCTAAGCAAAAAGCTTTGAGCACATTCTTAATCTGATATTTTGACAAGTGATTTTCTGAAGGCTAAGCACCACTGGAAAAGCATAATGCAAGAGGAAGCAACCATATCATTAATAACAGAAGTGCAATTAACTCTTAATTACATGCACAAATAATGGAGAGGAGCAGACAACTGAAAAATTTTATTTATATTTGACTTTCATTTAAAGTTTAATATAGAGACATTAGATATTGTGGAAATCTACTTTAAACCTCAGTTAAATCCAAGTTGAAGTTTGAGAAAACTAAAGAGCTATTGCTAATGCTATTCCATCTTAAATTTCAATTAATATTCCAAATCTTTCTTAATGTCAAGATAAGTGGTGTGATTTGTCTTGGCTCCTATTTTCTGAGGACAAAAGATGGTGCAATATTTTAAATAAAAAATGAAGTTAGCTTTGTATTTATTTCAAATGCACCTAATAATAAGCTAACTTTAAAAAATACGATAGAAAAAAAGACAAATACTTCCAAAGCACTTCAGTAATGCACACACCAGTAACTATCAATGAATTCTTCACCTGCATAGCTGGAATTGCAGGCCAAGAGGAAAATTCCAGCTATCTACTACTTTTGCCCCAAGAAAGTCAAATGTGTCATAGTAGCGTAGTAATGAGGAAGCATACCTAATCACTGTATGAGCTCTACCATCAAGATAGCCTAGATTTTATCTGCAGTTCTATCACATTCTAGTTGTGAAAATCTTTTTCTTTTCCTTACCCATAAAATATAAATTAAATCAGTATCTATCTCTTACAAGTTTTTTTTTTAATATGCAACATTACAGGGTTGTTGTGACGATTAAATGAGATAAAAAATGAAATGCACTGATATAATGACTGGAATATAAGAAGCCCTCAATAAATCTTGACAACTAATGTGAAGGCCAGTAGCTTTGTCAAACAATATCGTAGTATTTTTGTGACAGGAAAGAAATTGCATTTTAATATATAACAACTTGTGTAATGTGATTTTAATATATAATTGGAATAATTTCTATTGCTTAGTATCTCTATACCTCGGTTACCTTATATCTAAAATGGAGATATGCATACCTAATTAGACTGTTGACAAGAATGAAATGAAATAATATATTTGGAGAGTCTGAAACCTAGTGACAATCTAATATTAACATTTTTATAATGTCAGTCCAAAAATAACATTTCTCGGTTGTTTAATTACAATTGTTAAAAAAATACAGATTTTTATACATTATCCCCTAGATAACCAAAATCATCATCAACTCCAAAATTTGTATCCAATTTTATTTACAAATTCATTTTACCTCTTATTTCATTAACATTGTTTATTTCATAAGTCCAAACCAATACAAAACCAATATAAATCAAAACCTTGTTATAAGATAAAATAAGATGCTTAATTTTAAAAAAAATGAAAGAAAGAAAAACCAGAAGACAATATAGTTGTCTTCTAGTACTAAAAGTTCGATTATCCTTGTTATGTGTGACTCCAAGGGTTGAAATTTTTAAGGGAAACTATTAGCTTACTTGGAAAAAGAAACACATTTTTGAACAAAACTGCCTCCAATGGAAAGGGACTTGACACCTCTGCCTCCAACATAAGTTTGTCCCCTCTGGCTTAGTAGGGACGCCAGGAAGACAATTCAAGCATCAGATGAATGGTGAGATTACACACTTTGGTTTCCTTTTCACAACTGTGTATTGTTTATTTTGGAGTCTCTTGAGTTATAAAAGTTATAAAATTTAAGAAAAAATGAGGCTCAATATCTTCGTTTTATAGATGAGAAAACAACTTTAGAAGTCACTTAATTCAAGGTCCACTACTTCACTAGTGAGTAGTGAAACTATAGTAAGAGTCTCAGTCTTATCAAATGATTAATGTAATCACTAATTTAGGCAAGAAATAATCTTTTTTTGTATAAGCTAACAATATTAACACACTGCAATGAAAAATAGAAAAAAAATTTTCAAAAATAAACTTTAATAAAAAATAAATGAGTGAAACAAGAAAGATTTCATTTCACATATACTTGAACTTATGTTTACGTACTCTAAAACTGAATAACCCAGAAATACCACACTTCACTATGTAATGTATAACAACTTCATGCTTCTGTTCTTTAAATATATATTATGTGTCTATACTGCATTTATTTAAAAAATAAAGAGAAATTTTTAAAATTCAAATATTAATAGCACATAACAAAAATATCTGTGAATCATACAAAGTTACTTAAAGGTTTAATATTTTAAAGTAGAATTTAAAATCAAAAATGTCACACAGTAACTAGTACACACATGAGGCAGATCAGTCATTCCACATATCACAAAATTATCAAATCAACTTAATTATAGGAGAAAAATATACAAAATAAGCATTTTAATTTTAATTTTTATGATTCCTTTCAGTTATATAGGACAATAGAATTTGTTTTGACATAATTATAAAAGCATCAAATATAATTTCTTCTAATTCTGTCCCCAGTACTTTCCCTTTCCCTCCCTTCCTCCCTCTTCTTGTTCCCTTCCCTCTACTTTACTGATTTTCTGCTATTTACTTACAGTTTTGTTTTTTTAATTAGTGTCTTACGGATGTATATGATGGCGAAATTCACTGTGGTATATTCATATGTGTACATAGGAAAGTTAGGTCAGATTTATTCCACTGTCATTCCCTATCCCATGCCTCCTCCCTTCCCTTCATTCCCACTTGTCTACTCCAATGATCTTCTATTTTTTTAGCCCCTCCACTTTGGATTAGCGTTCACATATCAGAGAAAACATTCAACCTTTGACTTTTTTGGGACTGGCTTATTTCACTTAGCATGATAGTCTCCAACTCCATCTATTTACTGCCAAATGTCACTCATTCATGGCTGACTGATTATGGCTGAGTAATACTCCACTGTATATATTATGGCTGAGTGATACTCCACTATATATATCCAAGTTTTATCAAAATATAATTTTAATAAGAAAAGGCGGCAGCTGGGCTACATTATCTAAATATGAGTATTGTGAAAACTAAATATCTCTTCTTCAATCTTTACTAATAGAATGATTCCTTAAAAAGCACTTTTAACCCCCCCAACCAACAACAACAACCCCCCAAAAAAACAGTCAGGACAATGCAGTGAGTCTCATCTCAAAAAAAAAGTAACCAGGAAAAAACACTTTTAAGTAAAGTTTCATTCACGGAAAACCAGGTGTTTTCTAATTCCTTTTTATAATATAATCTTTTTATAATAAGCAACTAAGCACCATTTCAATTTTGCAGATATTTAGCTTAAATCACTTTTCATAAAACAAGGTCTACGGCAAAAAGGAAACACTCTTGGTAGAAGATGTCCGAGTAACTTTTAAGAACAATGATACAAAGTGATATAACTTTAAATTTTATACTGCTCTGTGCTACAAAGCCTCTGTTGCACAAAATAGTGCAGTCAACATTAAAGACAGCCCTAGAATAATGGATTTTACATAATGAAGTGCAGAACAACAAGTCACAGGGGGAGTTAGGAAGGGGAGGAAAGGACCTGGACACTAGTGAAGATGTAGCAGACTTTCTTCAGATTGGAGTTCAAGTTCTGGCCATTTAATTAGGCAAGAGATAGACCGAGAGATTGGATGAATACATACAGTAGAACCACGGAACTTAAAGACAAACTAGAAATAAACATAAAAAGCAGCAGTAATGAAAAGCAGCTGAGGCAGACGGAGTAATGTAGTGGAGAATGAAGACTGGCCATTGAGAAAGGTCTCAAGGAAACTAGAAAAATGGGAAAGGGAGAGAATGAATATCAAGAAATGTTATAGTGGAAACTTACTGCCCAAATATCTCTATGATTCTAGGTGACCTAAACTTTATATTTTTGTATTTTTTGTAGGTATATTTTTATAGTGAACAAAACTTGAAAAAAAAAAAAAACAACTAAATTTCTACTCACTGTCCTTTAGATATTTTTAAAACTAAGACTTTATTTTTAGGATAATTTTAGATTTATGTAAAAAATTGAGAGCAAGTAAAACACAGATTGTTGTAGACTCCTCCCTAAACATGTGCACAAAATTCCTTTAAAATTTAAATGCTAAAGGGTTCATTTTCACTCCATGAGCCCTCTGATATCTCAGGGATCCCTCGTGAAGAAGACACATAGAAACAGAGGAAGGGACAAACAGGCTATGATTTGGAAGTGTTCATACTTCATTGATTCTTATTCAGTGCAAGGATACTGAATAGATCAGTGAGTTGGATAAAATGGATACAGGCGATGAATGTGAAGCGATGAACTTTCTGAGAAGTATATTATCATTAGTATACGGATTTTGTTATTCTTAGTCTAGCATTATGCATCCTTGGTAAGGGAAAGTATTAAAACAACAGCTGAAGAACAATATGGGATATTAAGATATTATGAAGCGTTTCAGAAGTTAGGTTATGTATTTTTTACAACTCAATATCTTATATTCTTTCTAGCCCTGAATTTCTAATTTGCCAAGAAATTAAACTGGGAAAAATAATAAATCTACTATGCCTAATGATAATTCGAAGTAGTAATTTAGAAATCCAGGAAATTCAGCTATTAATACATATAAAAATATAGGTGCCAGGTTGCTTTTAAAAGCCACTTTGAATCTATTAACAGCTTCTGTTGCTAAAACATTATCTCTTCTGGGTGTCATAATAGTATTCCATAGCCATGATATGGTAGTATCAATAAAACAGATTGAAAAGTTTGAGGTCTTCTATTGTTGGGGCAAATACCATCAATGAAATAAATAGGTGCCAATATGAAAACGAACGAACTGGCTGAAATAATGTGAAGATGAAGATTTTTTTTTAGTAGCATGATGATAAGTCAGTATTCCAGAAAATACCTGGACAAAAATGTCAGCATAAATTATAAACTCAAGAAGAGACTTCACCTCCTAGGTAAATTCCTATTAACTACCATGGCTACCTTTACAAGAATGTCATATTAAATTCATTTAAAATGGTTGCAAAACTTCACATATCTGAACCATTCTTAGATACAGGTTTACTTCTCAAACCTGTGATATAATTTGCTCCTTCAAGGCAATGCAACAACCAAATAGAGTCTGTAGGACATATTAAGGAGCTGTTGAGTTCTGCCCAAGGTTAGAAGCTACATGTTATATGAAATATCTACATATAAACTAGAAAATTGGATCCAATTCTATTTCTATTATGAAATGGAACTGTAATGTCTTTATGAGCATTCAAAAACTTTAAGATATGAGTGAATGGAACTGTAATTGAGGTGGGCATGGTAGCGCAAGCCTATAATCCCAGCAGCTTGGGAGGCTGAGGCAGAAGGACTACAAGTTCAAAGCCAGCCTCAGCAAAATCGAGGTGCTAGCAACTCAGTGAGACCCTGTCTCTAAATAAAATACAAAAAGGGATGAGGATGTGGTTCAGTGGTCAAGTGCCCCCTGAGTTCAATCCCTGGCATCCCCTCCCCCAATAAAAAGTAATTGAGAGAAGTTACTGATGAAAAGTAATAATGTAAAATCTTTATCTTCTTTATAGGAAAGATGGGTGGCACCAGAGGGCTCTAATCCCAATTAAAGTTACATGCAAATGTTAATGCATGCATATACTGAGCAAAATAGGAGCAACAAAATGGATTTTGCATTACTAGGAAAATCCTCTTATTAAGGAAGACCTTCTTATTAGCAACATATCTTAGAAAGTTAGCACTCTGACAAAAATATGAACCTCTTTGGAGATGCTCACTGGTAAAGGCTAAACCTTAGGTGGCATTCTAAAACAGAATTCAAACACTGATATTTTACACACAGGCACAAACAGTTCCCTTGATTACAGAACTACTGAAAACAGATCATTCTCCAGTTTCAAAGGTGACAGGATAAAAAACAAAAACAAACATACAAAAAACTACTCTAGAAGGAACCAGCCCTTCTGACATCTTTATCAAGTGAAACTGATTTGGGACTTTTGTCCTCCAGAATTGTAAGAGAAAAAATTTGTGCTATTTGAAGCCACAAATTTTATGGTGACTTGTCACAGAAGTTATAGAAAACCAATACATACCTTAATCAGCTACTCGAGAAAAACATTAGGCAAAGGAGGAGATTTGAAAAAGTGCAGGTCTGCTGGTATAGGACTGGAGAACGGGAATAGTCATCATACTGGGAAAGATACAAAGCCTCAGCTAGATACTTCTCCCTTAATAAATAAATGCTATAAAGGCTATAACCCCACTGCCACACAGTGCACAGAAAAATCTCACTGTGGAGAAGCAAGAGACGAGGAAATAAATCCTCTGCTCTCAAAGGAGTGACAGGAAGCAGTACTAGTCCCAAGAAATAATACCTATCCTGATATGATCTAGATCTTCAATGTCACATGAAAATCTCACATTTTGAGCAAGATCCCCAATGCTGGAAGGTTCAGAGGTGGGGCTTTTAAGCAATGATGAGAACTGTAACCTCATCAGCAGATTAATTTATTTTATGGATTAATAATCTGAATGAACTACTGGGTGGTAACTGTAACAGATGGTGTGACGGAAGGAAGTAGTTTGCTAGTGGCACATCCTTGAGGATTATATACTGTTCCTGGCACCCAGCTCGCTTGGTCACGCGTGTTCTCTCTCTCTCTCTCTCTCTCTCCCTCTCCCTCTCTCCCTCTCTCTCCTTCCCTTGCTCCCATGAGCTGAGCAGCTTTCTTCCACTGTACTATTCTGCCATGATGTTCTGCCTCACTTCAGGCCCAGAGCAACAGAACCAGCTAACCATGGACTGCACTTCTGAAACTGTAAGCCCAAATTAAAGAAAGTTTTTCTCCCCTAACTTCTTCTCGTCAGGTATTCTGGTCACAGTAAAGGAAAGCTGACTAACATACATATCTTTTTTTTTAAATAAAATACATTTTAAGAAAGAAATTCAAGTAATGAAAGTCAAAACAACAGACACTTGTCCATGTTATGTTCTGTCCTACAGCCATAGCTGTATGTATATCAGTTAAGTCTTTTTTTAACCAATTTATTGTAATAGGTATTTTTATTAAATTTATTCTAATTTGTTATACACGATGGCAGAATGCAATTCATTTCATATTACACTTATAGAGCCCAAGTTTTCAAGTCATTGATTGTACACAAAGTATTTTCACACCATTCGTGTCTTCATACATGTACTTAGGGTAATGATGTCTAACTCATTCCACCATCATTCCTACCACTTTGCCCCATCTAAAGTTCCTCCATTCCCTCCAAGCTCCCCACCCCACAATCACCATTATGAGTCAGCAACCTCATATCAAAGAAAACATTCAGCATTTGCTTTTTGGGGATTGGCTTACTTCACTTAGCACTATATTCTCCAACTCCATCCATTTACCTGCAAATGCCATGATTTTATTCTCTTTTAATGCTGAGTAATGTTTCATTCTGTGTATATACCAAAGTTTCCCTATCCATTCATCTATATGTTCAAAGGCCTTCTACCACTGAGGGTAGGGAAGAAATTCCTACACAAGATCTGCCAAACACACAAGGAAAAAAAAAACAGGCTAAATCATTAAAAAAAAAAAAAGCCTCACATTCAGAAAGCAAGCTGTTATGGTTTAAATATAAGGTATTGCTCAAAAGCTCTTGCATTAGACAATGCAAGAATTTTTTCAGAGGTGAAATGATCGAATTATTACAGCCTTAACCTAATCAGTGGGTTAATCCACTGATATACATTAACTGGGTGGTAACTGTTGGCAGGTAGGGTTTAGCCTAGAGGAGCTATGTCACTGGGGTGTGCCTTTTGGGGTTTATATTTTGTCCCTGGTGAGTGGAGTTCTCTCTGCTTCCTGATTCCCATGTCTTGAGTTGCTTTCCTCCTCCACACTCCTCCACCATAATGTTCTTTCTTACCTCAGGCCCAAAGTAATGCAGTCAGCTGCCTATGGACTAAGAACCTTTCAACCATGAATGCCAAATAAATTTTTACTCCTCTAAAATTGTTCTTGTAAGGTCTTTTTGGTCAGAGTGGCAAAAAAAAAAAAAAAAAAAAAAAAAAAAAAAAGCTGATTAAAATACAAGTTTTGGTTCTCTGGAGTCTCAAGGCTGAGTTTGAACAAGGAAAACTGAGAACTACCAAGCAAGCACTGATCATCAAATGTTTGCAATCTACCTCTAGCAGAGAGGAATGAGTAGAGTACAGTTTTCTCAGTACTACCAGTATACAGAGAAAGGTAAAATCTAAGACAGAGTAAAACTACTGACAAAAAAAAAAAAAAACTTGGTGCTGGGTGAGATGGCCCACGCCTGTAATCCCAGAGTAATCAGGCCCGTGAGGCTGAGTTCAGCAATGGTGAGGATCTAAGCAACTCAGTAAGATCCTGTCTCTATATAAAATACAAAATAGGGCTGGGAATGTGGATCAGTAGTATAGTGCCTGAGTTCAATCCCCAGTACCCACACCCTGCCCCAACCCGCGACCCCCCAAAAAACCCACCTTTGGCACTGTAACCTCAAGCATAAGCACAGGTAACAGTAGAGAAATTTGAAGTGCCTGGTACACTTCAGGTAAGCAGGGTAATAGAAAATTTACAAGCCCAATTCAACTCTGGCCTGAATTTACTCTACAAGCTAACAGCATTAAAAAAGAGCAGGTATAAATACTCTGATGTTCAACTTATGATGTCCAGAATTTCAATCCAAAATTATGAGACACACAAAATGAATAAAGAAGAAAGAAGGGGAAATGGATGGATGGAGGAATGAAGGGAGGGGAGGAGGAAAGGAAGGAAGGAAAAAGGCAGGAAGAACAGGAAGACAGGAAGGTAAAAGTAAAGGACTGCAGTCAAGACAAAAGCAATCTACAGAACAAAGTCAGGGATGACAGAGATATTGGAATATGTTCTCTGATCATAATGAAATTAAAGAAGAAATCATTATCAGAAAAAATATATGGAAAAGTATCTCAAATATTTTTGGAAAAAATCCCACATTTCTAAATAACTCATGAGTTAAAAGAGAAATTAGATATTTACAATCTAAACCTGGAAGCTACATTTGCTGAGCAGGTTTGTATCACACATTCTGACTATAGCAAAAACAGATGTCTTAAATAATAACTGATGGTCTCATGAGTCCCTCAGATATTGCAACATTTTGCACTGTCTAGAGCATTGCTATTACCAATCTAGTTCAAGGATCACTATAAGGAGAAAACAAACTTTTTCATTGATCTTTTATTTTGCTTGCAAAGTTTAAATGATTCTGTTTATCAGCACCCCTGTGTCAACATTTTATAATACTATTTTATGAAATATACAATAATCATTTGTAGAATAGAGTGAACTTTTCTAAAATTTTCCCCAAAACAACTAGAACTTAACATCAGTAAAGGGAGAATCCAAGAGCATAGAGAGAACTGATAGAGGTAATACTTGATAGTACCTACTATCTGTGAAGCTTTAAAAAGCCACAGTTGTCCAAACCTTTGAAACCCCCCAGGCTCATTTGTTTTGTTTTGATTTGATTTAATTTGTTCTTGGTTCTTCTTCTTCTTGGTTGCATGGTGTTGTTGTTGTTCTTTGTTTATTTGTTTGTTTTGGCAATACCTTCTACAGGTGATTTGTATGCATCTAAACAAGCTGAGAAACACTATAATACTGCAGAGAGGAAAAAGGAAAGATAAATGAAAGAGAGTAGAGTAGGCCTTTCTCAGCACTGAAAGCATAGAAAGAAAGGTGAAATCTAAGAGGGAATACAAACACTGGCCTAAATGGCTTCCTACAAAAATCAGTGGTTCTCAAAGTCTCCAAACCAGCAGCATCTGTATCAATTAGGAAACTGTTACAAAAAGAATTTTTTGGTCATTACTGCAGAACTGCCGAAACAGTTCAACAAGTCTTTCCAGTGACTTGAATGTAGCCTAACGTTTAAGAACTAAACTTTAAAGAGCATTAAAGTAGAACAAGTTCAGTTGGTATGATGATAACACCAAGAAAAAGGTATGGAAACAAAGTCAAATATTAAAAAACAAAAAAATTTAAGGGGGGTAAAAATAAATTAAAAAAACTATTTCACTACTCACAGAGATAGCTCAGTTGATATCTAACTAAGCAAAAGTAAGAATTATTTGTAATCACAGATATTTTGGTTGGCAAAATAAAGCTTAAAAACAAAACAGCAAAAAACCAAATGCCGAATGTTTTCTCTGATATAAGGAGGCTGGTTCATAATGAGGTAGGGAGGGGGAGCGTGGAAGGAATAGATGAACTCTAGATAGGGCAGAGGGGGTGGGAGGGGAAGGGATTGGGTATAAGGTTAGAAATGATGGTGCAATGTGATGGACATTATTATCCAAAGTACATGTATAAAGACACGAGTTGGTGTGAATATACTTTGTACACAACCAGAGATACGAAAAATTGTGCTCTATATGCATAATAAGAATTGTAATGCATTCTACTATCATATATAAATAAAAATAATAATAAAAAAAACAAGTAGCCAACAATTATCCAAAAACCTCATCTGTAGGATTTACAACTTGGTACGTAAACCTCTTGGGAGTCAGCTTATAGGTCAACTAAACCAAAGGCATCTACCCAAGCCTTTCAGTTCCTCTTTACTTACAGAACCCACAACTTCCTACCAACCTTCACTATCCACTCAGAAATAGTTCTTGACATAAAGTAAAAACAGAAAAATTAGAATTGAATACTTGAAGGGTAAAGGACAGTTACTAAATTTGTTAAGTTACCAAATCTATTTCTGGAGTTTTATTCCTCTGTATTTAAAATCCCATAATATACATGCTTCTAGAAATCTCTAATTTAACAGGCATAATAACAAACCTCACAATCCTCTATAACAACATTTGCCTTGTATTTGTCACAAAAAAGTAAAGTCACTCCCCTTTCTGTTACTGATCTACCATTCTCTCCAATTATTCAGCTTAAAGTCAGTCAGTTTGATTTAACACTCCCCATTCTTCCTGGCCTCCTTAATTTTGGTTAATTATCTGCTGTAATCTTAGTGTAGCATTGTTTCTTGGATCCCTCCAATCCTTTCAATTTCTAATTCCATCAGTCTGGGGTCTAGCTTCCATACTGGACTACCTCCAGCTCCCATTCTTTCATCACATAGGCCACTGCACTATCAGTTCTCCAAAATGCTACACTCCATATGAACCCTTACCTTTAATGAATCTCCATTCGGCCTCTAAAAATCTTAGCCTGAACCCAAGCCCCCATCTTCCTTTCTCATAAACCCAGTGAATACATGCATCACTCCTATAGTCCTACTTTGTGTCTTTTTCATTCACCCTTTTGAAGGATTTCCATCTCCCTTCTCAACCTTTTAAAGATCATTCTTCAGAATCCAACTCACATGTCATCTTAGTAAGACTTCACCATTCTTTTAGGTGATTCCTTGATTGTCTAAATTCTTATAACTCTTATACATCCTCTACATAACAATTTAATAGATGAATAAAATAGGTTTCAATATTTTGTTCAAAAATATTTTGAACAAAAAAGATGTGACTCCATATAACTCTAGTGAGAAGAAATACAGGAATGTCACTTTTTTACAGAATAGGGAGAAAAGTAATTTCTGTACAAATAAAAGCTTCAGAGGAACAGTCAAATCTTCAGTCAGTATGCTCAATGCTCTACATGAAACTCAACTTCTTTTTAAAAAGACAACATTCACAGACCATGTCACAAGAAGGTCCTTGATATAATCAGTCAATTTTCTGATTCTTTAAAAACTGACACGAATGAGTAACCTGAGAGGAGAAATATGGGTGTGAAAGATTTCAATCACTTAAAAGGAAAGTTATTGATTGATGTAATTTCACTTGGATGTAACTGAATGCCATTGATTTAGCCCTTCCTGAGCCTATCTTCCTTGTGCAGCTGTGTTGATCTGATTCACTGGGTAATTACAGAGAGTGCCCTAACAGTTTCATTTAAAGCAAAACTAGTCTGCCTGCTATTATTTGTAGAGAACATACTTAAAAAATTACTTTCATGTAGTTTAATCAATCAATTCTCACAGATTTCAGCTGGTTGTTATTTATGAACTAAATCACACAGTCCTTGACTTCATGCATTAACTCAGTAATAAAAAGTAACATGTACACACATAAAGAATGCATGAAAAAATTCTACACTAAAACATATAAGGCCACAATTTTAATAGCACAGTTATAAAATAATAATTAACGTTTTAAATTTCCCCTTCTTCTATTCACCCATAGTACCTTTCTCAAACTTGCCTAAGTATTTCAGGAATGCAGACATATGAAACACTTCATAAAAAATGTTTCCAGAGTTCTGAATTCTACCTCTTAAATAAATTATGGTGTAGTCAGATAAGGTTCACAGAAAAATCATAAAAATTAAAGGACTGATACAGTATCTACAGAAAGCAGGGGCAATGTGGTTATTAATTTTTAATATTTTTATAAATTGTTTCTTTCAACAACTAAAATTAGGATACAATAAAACAAACTTTGGTTAAATAACAGGGTACCCTTGTCTGGGATAAAAATGAATATAGTGAACCAATTTGGGTAAATAAAAAGAAAATATTGTTTTGAGGAGAGATAATAAATTCTGAAACTCAGACTTCAATTTTCAGATAACAATACACCCAAGGGAATGCAGTTAATGAGAACCTTTTTTGAGAAATATGCAAGGCCTTAAAGAGAAAAATCCATATTTCATAGTAAATAAATATTTTGAAATTTCTGTTTGTTTCTAATTCTAGTTATGCTAAAAAAGTAAATATAATCCAAAATTGTAACTGATAAAAATAATCATAGATGAGACAATCTCATCCCAAATCTACTTCTTATCCTATATCCAGGATAAGCCATGAAATAAAAAAAAAATAAAAGGAGTAATATTATGTATATGTAAATATATAATATATACATACATATATTAATTTATTAATTTTCAAACTGTGATGTGCTATCAAAAATATTTTTAAACAGGGCTGGGTTTGTGGCTCAGTAGTAGAGCACTTGCCTAGCATGTACAAGGCCCTGGGTTCGATCCTTAGCACCACATAAAAGTAAATAAGATAAAGGTATTGTGCCCAACTACACCTAAAAATAAATATTAAAAAAATGTTAATGGTTAACATCTTAGAAGCATTAAAACAACTGTCTTGCCAACTGTCTCACTTAAACAGTGTATCACATTAAGCAAATTAAGGGAGTAGACTATTGATCAATAAATGAAATATTTGCCTGGCATTCTTGTAATCCCAGCATCTTCAGAGCCTGAGGGAGGAAGACCACAAATTCAAGGCCAGCAGCCTTGGTAACTTAGCAAGACCCTAGACAACTTAGTGAGACCCTGTCTTAAAATTTTAGAAAAGTGGGGAGGGGCCTGGGGATATCTCAGTAGTAAAATGCCTCTGCATTCAATCCCCAGTACCCCCCATTCATCTATGAATGAAAACAAAAACAAACTGTGATGAAGGCACCAGCACTTCATTGATATATGTATGTGTGTGTATATATATATATATGTATATATATATATATATATATTTTTTTTTTTAAATAGATCTAGTCATAAACTAGGCCTCATATTGTCAGGCAATCCTTCTACATTTTCCTAGGCAGCTTGAACTTCTGATTCCTAACAGCACCTCTTTTCATTCTCATGTTTCTTACTCCATCATCTTTTTTCTTCCTCCTTTCTTTAGCAGATAACCTCACTTTACATAGAAGACAGAAGCCATTGGACACAAATACATAAACTTTTCTAACACAACTTTCCAGTATCAGGTAAGCATCTCTTTGACCACAGCAAACTCTCCTCACTTGGTGTTCCGTTTCCCTTCTAAAGCCAGTCTTTCTATCTCAGTTTTGTGGACCTGTCCTCCTTGACTCTGATTATTTTCTTACTCTTCTTTATCTTCAGCTGCTCCTTCTTCACCAATTCCTTGATTCTCAAACACACCATTTCCCCAGATAGTCTACCCTACCGGACAGTCCTTTTTTAGTCTTCTCTACTTCTGACTCCCCTGCCACACACACACACACACACACATAGTAATATTCTATCCAAGGCACTTTTTTCATTCTATACTTTCCTTTGTGCTCTAATCTTTCACATTTCTTTAGTTATCACATCAATGCTGAATACTACCAAATATTTCAGCCAGCCACTCCCTTCCCTTCTTTCTTTCTTCTGTTTTCCAAGCAAGGATGGTCTACCACTCAATAATGCTGTGCTTCACTGGCAATTGTGTAAGACTCTGTGATAATCCTTGTAGAACTATATTTAATCTCTCCTCTTCTAGAGTAATATATTTTTTCAGTTGTCTATTCTACCTTCAGTCTTTGAAATTAATGAAGTTTTACTAAGCATTATATATCAATAGTCAAGATAATATTTAGCGTACTATATAGTCTTTCAGTAATTTTTTTGAATGGATAGTATGTAAAAGGTTACAGAGTGAGAGGCTTGGAACACAGACCTCTTGAATCCCATGTTCATTATCATACTGTTTCTATAGATTAAGTTATTACAAAATTTTAGTCTTTTAAAGGAGTTTTTAAAGTGCACAGTTATATTTTTACATGATCTATGAACAAACCTTTTTTAAATGGATTATATGTGCTTTTTAAAGAGCTTAGTTCTAGTATATTCACTCATTATTTTAGTTCAAAAAGAATGGCTTTGTTTGCTTTCACTGTGAAGTCTCTTAATTGTTTAAGTACATAAATACTAGTCTTTGGTAAAGGCATGTTGCTATAGGTGATTGGGTTTCCATATTTCCCTTCTGTGACAGCTACTTACACTCTTTTGACATTTTATTTGTTTAGTCTGGTTATTTTGGTATTATTGGTGACCAGTTCCTGATACATTTCTTGACCTTTCATTTTCATAGTCATATGTTAAATTCTACCATAATATATTAAATCTGTTACATCCCATATATAAATGTGTTGGCCTTGCTGGGCATGGTGGTGAACAGCTGTAATCCCAGCTGCTTAGGAAGTGTAAATGCCTGAAAACCCAAGATATTTTATTATTTTTCATTATTTTACAGGAGGATCACAAGCTCAAAGCCAGCCTCAGCAATTTAATGAGACCCTAAGCAACTCAGTGAAACCCTGTCTCTAAATACAGTACAAAAAAAAAAAAAAAAAAAAAAGGCTAGGGATGTGGGTCATTGGTTAAATGCCACTGAGTTCAATCCCCAGTAACAACAACAACAACAACAACAACAAAATTAGCATTGGCCTTATAAATTTCTTAGACCTTCTTGTTTCGATCCCCCAAAATACTTCGTAGTGGCAGTGTGTGATTTACTGGTATCAGATAATATTTCATGGCTTACCTGGTTTAAATTATGTACACAAAAGATATTGTTAGCTTTAATGTCATTTTTGAAAAGGAGATTTGATGTTTATTTCATTTACATATAAGTTGTCCTAGTAAATGGTAGTTCTGAGCAAAGGTTTATCTTAGGTTTTTATTTGCTATGGTAAACCGATAATATATGAATTTTTAACATTTCATTAACCTTTGTGTGTGTGGTCAAAATGGAACTCTTTAAATTCATGAAATTAACTTAATTCAAATTTCGTGAAACATTTCATGTTGTACTCATCTACCATACTAAAATAATACCATGCTTATTCCCAGTTCCCTTTGGGTCTCTAGCCTACATATGTAACAATTTCGTAGCATATACTTATATACTAAAATAAATTTTTTCATTTCTTTGTAATTCTCATGGAATCTATAAGAGATACATATTTATTTATACTGATTTGCTACAGTTTATCATCTCTCTCCTCTACAATGTTGTTAGCTCTTTTTATTTGGGATTTGTGCTTATTTGGTAGAGCTAATTTTCCTATTATAATAACAATATACATGTTCTTTTCTGTGACAAAGAGCTTCTGTCTATGAATATTTTCTTGTGATAAATTCCCAGGAAGAGGGTTATAATTTTTAATAAAGAATATTTATGTGACTAACAAAACCAATGATAAGAAAATTAAAATTTCTCCTTAAAATAAAAAAGTACATTTATATACGAAATAAACTAATTTATAAAAGATACTTTGAAAATGCCTGAAGACCCAAGATATTTTATTATTTTTCATTATTTTACAAATCACTTGACAACTTATATAATACTTGGGAAAGGAAATAAGTCTAAGTATGTACATATATGTAAGAAAAAAAAACAAATTTCTTTCTGAAATGAATAATCATGCAAAAATAAATTTGCCTATTGAAAGAAACAAGGTTAAAAAATGTTAGAACTTATAAAATTGTGTCCTAACAACAGTGATTAACAAGAGAAACTTAATCTTTACATTAGTTTTAAATTTATTTCATCTTCTGCCTCCATTCAATTTCTGAAAAGAATCATAATTTTCCTAAATTAGTCATTTCTTCTTACATCTGTAAAATTACTATTCAATGCAAGAAAAGAATGGTAGAATTAATCTCAACTATGTGTCTATGTGTGTCATGCACATACTTACACAGACACAGAATATGTGATAAAACCAATAGCATAAATGAAATCACCTTGAGATTAATTATCAAGTGAGAAGGGTACTGGGAGTCAAATGCTTCTGGATATACTACAAGTCAGCAAGAGACACTGAAAGGAATAACTGCATGCATAAACACTATTTAGAAGTCAATCACTAGAGTGAACCTGAAAAATATGGCTCTATAGCTAATTACCTACATTTAAAATAATAAGGTAAAGAAAGAAAGCTCTGCTTTCACTTGCCACAGTATCACTCCAGCAAGCCAAATCAGGAGCTTTCAACCTATTAACTAATATCTTTCAAATTAAGATGTAAAGCAGACCCAGACAGTTGCATATTAGAAAAAAATACAGCCTTATTTCTTCAATGCTGACCCAAATTATATTACGATATAATTAGAGATAATTTAACTGACTCTATATTTCCAAAATAATAAAAAAGTAATGGTAATAAAAATGATAATTATTTCAATAAAATAGATATTATCCTTTCAAACAAAAGAAGAATATTATGAGTAATAAACTCATTTAAGAATTTAAAATGTATCATAACTCATACAACAACATAGCTATAAAAATATAAACTGAATACAACATATATTAAAAATAAAAAAGAACAAAAGCTCCTATCTCAATCTAACCAAGCTTTCTACTATTTTTGTATAAAAAAATTATAGGTAATACAAATTCCCCTGAGGATCCGATCACTATAACTCTTAAAATATTAAGTAAGAACCACCTTAATTAGAACCCACATATTCTTTTTTCTCTTTGGGTATGTACTAAGTAAGTATTAGTTTGGGACATGTAATATTAAAGTTAATTTAATTATTAAGACATAATTCTTACACCTTAAGATTTATGGGCTAAGATATAAGTATAAATGATTGAAAAGCACTCATTTCAGAGAACAGGGAGAAGTTATTTCACAAAGAAGATATAACATATGAAGTCAAATCAAAATGGCATAGAAGGCCAGTTTGGGAAAGGAGAAATAACCCAACATGGTCCAAATATAGATCACCTAAATTTTTAAAAGGCTGGAAATGAATAAAATAAGATAAACTGAGGCCAGGTTTGGAGGGCCTTTTAACTCATGTTATAAAGTCTGGGTTAATCTTCCAAGAAATGAGAAGACTCTAGGTAAATTTAAGTACACTAGGATTAAATTTCTTATTTTTAGTAGGACAACTGTATTAAGAACCAGAAACATTCATACTAGAGGTATTGGTTAATGCAGCAGTCCAGGAATGAGTTGATGAAGGTACATAAGAACTATGTATTTCTTTTCATTTATTTCTCAAATAGTTCTAGAGATAGAAACAATTATTACCCCTAGTTTATAGATAAGAAAACTAAAGCAAAGAAATTATGTATTTAGCTCAAAATCAAACACAGTAAGTCCTAAACAAAGATCTAAGACTAAAGCACTGGCTTCAGAATTCAAGCATTTAATGGTTTTTGTTGTTGCAGCTGTTTGTTTTGCTTTTTAATGTGCCATGTTTTACTACTGATAAGAACTAGCATAAAAAAATTACACTGTGAAATCAAGAAAAGTTTTAAATTGTTTGAGTCTAAGAATATAGAACAACAAATCCCACCATTATGTATAACTATAACACACCAATTAAAAAATGTGGGGGAAAAGGAGGAAAGAAAAGTTTTAAAGAGAAAGGTTGGTCATCAATGTTTAATGAATGAGGCAAATAGGATGAGTACTTAAAAATGAAAGAGCCATTAAGGTTAGCAATCTGGAGTTTACAAGTAGAAACTGTTTCTACCTGGAATCAATCACCAAACATATATACAACACCCTCACAGACCAAAACACTACACAAAAGAGTATAACATCCACAAGCAGCTTTTCCATGTTCTAAAATTACCAGTCCTAATATTTAAATATTAGTAAAATAAGTCTCTGAAAACTAATAAATTATTTTTAAATTGACAAAAGAATATGACATATACTAGTAAGGAAAACAGCACTTTTATATTAAGCTAATGTCATTATATATCATATTATTCTTAAATGACATAGTATTTCAGCAGATCTTAAGAATATTGCAAGTAAAGCTGCACATGATAATCAAATGGACAAAGATGGATAATATGCACTTATTGCCTAGGTAATGAAGAAGATATTAGTTGGCTACTTCATAATACATCAGATTCGGTTTTTTAGATGTACATAAAATAAAATTTAAATTTCAGTTTGGAAAAAAGTAGCATTAGCAAACAAAGCAAAAACAAAGAAACACTCAACAACCTGGAAGAAAATATTTGCAGCTTGGAAAGATGTGATATATATGTTTTTAAAAAAGGAAAAAAAAATCTCTAGAGAGAGGCACTAAATATAGAAAGACAATTCAGTTACAAAACCTCAATAGCTACTCAACATATGAGTACATGTTTAACCTCATAGTTATAAAATACATTCAAAATGTCAATTTCTATCTATCAGAGTAACAAAAATCTTTGCTATGACATCATTACATGTTCATGCTAAGTGGGAAATGAAATACTATTATCTATTAAAATGTAAAATTTGTATTCAGGTTGACCTAGCACATTCACTTTGGGGTAAAAATTAAAGAGAAAAAAATAAACTTTTTTAATAAGGAAATATTACAGTAAATTATGGAATATCAACACTATTACATCTTATTTTAAAAAATGGTTTCTTTACATATTTACTAAGAAAAAAATCCATGATTTGTTATCAAGTTTGGAGGAAAAAAGCTATAATGCAAAGAAAGAGAGGGCCAGCCAACCAGCCCTGACTATTTTGCTTGTACTTAGAGGAACAAAATATGCATAACTGAAGAGTAGTCCCTCTTATATCCATAGGAGATATGTTCCAAAATCCACAGTGAATGCCTGAAACTGTGGGTAGTGCTGAACCCTATGTGCACTATGTTTTCTCCTATGTATCCTGCAGTGTTACATAGTACCTTCCATTTTATGTCACTGCCTCCTTTGCATCACTACTCTTGCCATTTGTGGCCATTAAATAAAGGTTACTGAACACAAGCACTGTGATACTGCAAGACTTAACATGATAACTGATACTGTTCCTAAGCCACTAATGGTCTAGGGTGGATATGCTGAAGAAAGTGATGATTCACATCCTGGTAAGGATAGCACAAGGTTTCATCACACTAAATGGCCTACAATTAGATTTTTGGAATTCTCCATTTTATATTTTCAGACCACAGCTGATTACAAGTAACTGAAAGTAAAGATGAAGGGGACTACTATCGACAAAACTAATTTAATTTACTCAAAGGGGCAGGTTTAGAAGAAGTTAGAAAAATGATATGTGATACTTTATATCAAATAGTAAGTTAATATATGTGTCCTAATCCAGCATATCATTAATCATATTTAAAATAAAAGAAAATCTCAGTACATGAAAATATTTACTAGTATTTTTAATTTTTTTTCAGAATACATGTATGTGTATATATATTTTCCCCTTAACATTTTAAAGACTAAGTTCTATAATTATTTCTATAAGAGTCTTAGTAAATAGTAACAGTTTATAAAAATAGTATCCTTAGGATTGAACCCAGGGCACTTTACCACTGACCTGTATCTCCAAGCCCTTTTAATTTTTATTTTGAGATAGGGTCTCACTAAATTGCTTAAGACCTTACCAAAATTTTTTTTAAATTTTTTATTGTTGGTTGTTCAAAACATTACATAGTTCTTGACATATCATACTTCACACTTTGATTCAAGTGGGTTATGAACTCCCATTTTTACCCCGTATACAGATTGCAGAATCATATCAGTTACACATCCATTGATTTACATGTTGCCATACTAGTGTTTGTTGTATTCTGCTGCTTTTCCTATCCTGTACTATCCCCCCTCCCCACCCCTCCCCTCCCCTCTTCTCTCTCTACCCCCTCTACTGTCATTCATTTCTCCCCCTTGTATTATTTTTCCCTTTCCCCTCACTTCCTCTTGTATGTACTTTTGTATAACCCTGAGGGTCTCCTTCCATTTCCATGCAATTTCCCTTCTCTCTCCCTTTCCCTCCCACCTCTCATCCCTGTTTAATGTTAATCTTCTTCTCATGCTCTTCGTCCCTACTCTGTTCCCAGTTATCACCCTGATACCTAAACCAGACAAAGACACTTCAAAGAAAGAAAACTACAGACCAATATCTCTAATGAACCTAGATGCAAAAATCCTCAATAAAATTCTGGCAAATCGGATACAAAAACATATCAAAAAAATTGTGCACCATGATCAAGTAGGATTCATCCCTGGGATGCAAGGCTGGTTCAATATACGGAAATCAATAAATGTTATTCACCACATCAATAGACTTAAAAATAAGAACCATATGATCATCTCGATAGATGCGGAAAAAGCATTTGACAAAGTACAGCATCCCTTTATGTTCAAAACTCTAGAAAAACTAGGGATAACAGGATCATACCCCAATATTGTAAAAGCAATTTATGCTAAGCCTCAGGCTAGCATCATTCTGAAAGGAGAAAAATTGAAGGCATTCCCTCTAAAATCTGGAACAAGACAGGGATGCCCTCTCTCACCACTTCTGTTCAACATAGTTCTCGAAACACTGGCCAGGGCAATTAGACAGACGAAAGAAATTAAAGACATAAAAATAGGAAAAGAAGAACTTAAATTATCACTATTTGCAGGTGACATGATTCTATACCTAGCAGACCCAAAAGGGTCTACAAAGAAACTATTAGAGCTAATAAATGAATTCACCAAAGTGGCAGGATATAAAATCAACACGCATAAATCAAAGGCATTCCTGTATATCAGCGACAAATCCTCTGAAATGGAAATGAGGACAACCACTCCATTCACAATATCCTCAAAAAAAAAATAAAATACTTGGGAATCAACCTAACAAAAGAGGTGAAAGACTTATACAATGAAAACTACAGAACCCTAAAGAGAGAAATAGAAGATCTTAGAAGATGGAAAAATATACCCTGTTCATGGATAGGCAGAACTAACATCATCAAAATGGCGATATTACCAAAAGTTCTCTATAGGTTTAATGCAATGCCAATCAAAATCCCAACGGCATTTCTTGTAGAAATAGAGAAAGCAATCATGAAATTCATATGGAAAAATAAACGACCCAGAATAGCAAAAACAATGCTAAGCAGGAAGTGTGAATCAGGCGGTATAGCGATACCAGACTTCAAACTATACTACAGAGCAATAGTAACAAAAACAGCATGGTACTGGTACCAAAACAGGCGGGTGGACCAATGGTACAGAATAGAGGACACAGAAACCAATCCACAAAACTACAACTATCTTATATTTGATAAAGACCTTACCAAATTTTACTCAAATTTGTGATCCTCCTGCCTCAGCTTCCTGAGTCATTGGGATTACAGGTATGAGTCACCATGCCCAGACAAAAATAGTATCTTAAAGTCATCTTTGTATATCATAATTATGTAATGTTACGGCCAATAAAAGCAACCACAAATCATGTTGTTCAGATAGAATAAATGTTGACAAACCTCTGTTTGAATCTACCTATTGCCCCATAAAGACTATCTTTGTAACTATGCTCACAGAATCCCTCTTCTCCTCTTTTGTAATGATTTATTCCATTCCCTCCTATTAAATTTAAAAATACCCATTCTTTTTAGAGTCCCACTTGTTTTATTAGCTTCCATTCCTTCTTACAATTACTTTAATATGCAATTCTATACCAACCAAGAGTTCCTATGACATATAATTCTTGGAGAAATAGAGATTATTTCTATATAACAATTTCCTGTACTCCTCAGTCTTGAAGAGAGAGTTTAGGAGAGAGAGGAAGTCGGAAGAAAAGCAGGAGGGAAAGGTACCTATCAAGGTAAAGCAGAACATAAAATAACAATTCTGAGCTATAATTTTTGGAAGAGGAAAAAAAAAACTCTTGAAAATTCTACAAAGCAAGAGGGCTGAGCCTAAAGAGAAGATCCTGACATTGCTGGGTAAAGCCACGATGCGCAGTTCAGAAGGAAACGAAGAAATACCTATTCAGTCAGGATCAACTGAGTGTGTTTAGTTATCCCAAACTTTAAAATCTCCATTTACTCCTCATACTTGTGATATAAGGAAGACTGAGAAGTAGAAGTCAAGAATTCATAGTGATTAAATCAGAAAGGCATAGAATACTGGGATAATTGAATAAAAAAGAAAAGTACATTTTAGTACATATATTACCTGCAAACAACACAAAATATGCATTGAAATTGTAAGAAAAGAGAATTCATAAACGCATATGCTAATTAGGATAAACAAAATAAAATAGCATTCACTTTATTTCTTACCTTTCCATTACGATTTTATTAAATTTATGGTTTTTTTAAAGGCAGTCATAAAAGATTCCTCGGTTCAGTTGTATTCTCAATTTTCCTAATCTGATTTGCCCTCTTATCTAACACCCAAAGTGTCTTATCCAAATTCTATGTACACTATGAACTTACTAAAAACTATTTTCCTGTGGTTATAAAAGTAAAATATATTCATTATAAAAATCTATAAATTTATATAAGCTTTTAAATAAAACAAAATTTTCCAATATTAACTTTATTCATCTTATAGAAAAATATTTTTTAAAACCTCAACTTACATGAAGCTTTCCCCACAATTTAAATATTCTTTTCAAAATGAAGTAACTGATCAGGTAAGAGAAAATAAATGTATGGTACATAATAATTAATTTTTCTAAAACTAGACATTTATGTTGGTTCCAAATATTTTTCACTGTTATAATGAACATTCTTTTAAAAATTATGTTAACGTCTGAATATTACTTGGAAATATTCTTATAAGTACTGACCTTTAGAAACAGTATTCTCATGTTTAATGTCTTTGATGCATATTGCTAACTGTTCTCCAGAATAGTTAGACCATTTTAATTTTCTAATATTAGGGTATGAATGTACAATTAATTATCCATGCATTTATCTCATTTTCAAAGCTAAAACAATAAATTCAACAACTTCTTTTGTATTTTCTACTAGCATCTTGGCCAAAGCTAGAACAAGAAATTCAACAACTTCTTTTGTATTTTCTACTAGCACCTTGGCCAAAGCAACAGAGAATGACAATTGTCTCTTAGATAATACCTGGACAAATGTCGCAGCATCATTAACACATGGAATAGTAACAACACCAAGTTACTTAATGAGATAAATGAGCAAAACTATAATGCCCAACTCTTTTAGAAATTTTCTCTGTATTCAAAATCAAGACTTCTTACATGATTGTCTTCTAATGTATTTGCTCAGCAGGGCATATTTTAACTATAAATAGCAAAGCCCTTATATGTTACTTGTAATTGAAAGTATGAGAATATACATTCACACTGCATACTATCCTTATAAGTTTTAATGATCTAGAGAACAGTTGTTGTAAGGAATTAAATAAAAGAAAGCTAAAAGATTCCTAAATAGAGTATAAACCCTTCTATTTGGGACACTGAGACAAAAAACGGCAGTTAATGTCTGTCCAAAAAAAACTAACTCTAATTACTACTATACTGTTCATAAGAAGTAACAGTCTTCTATTGAAAAAGTTACTCTATAGGGTGATATGGAACAACTGATGGCATACTGACTGAGAAATTTTCAATTCCTTTAAATGAAACTACAACTTTTAAGAATATTTGTGTAATTCCAAGGGAGAAAACACCAAAATTATGTTTAGTCAAACACTATCTGATGCACTTTTTTAAAAAGTGAGATAATATCAAATATGTACATGCAAAATAAATTCTAAAGTATTTGTTTTTTAAATAAACTGTGTGACATGGGCCACAGAAATTTCCTATCAACAATAAAACTGAAAATCTAATGATGCAAAAGTCTTACCAAATGTATTTGGGCAAGTTACTTTCTCTATCCAGCTACACTTATAAGACAAATTAGTTCTGCAATAGTTGCTGATGGACAAGTTTATGACAATTATTCCTAGTAGAAATGTTTCTCCCCAAAGTTAAAAGGGAATTGTCTGAGCCTATTCACACTTTGTTTCCTATTATAGTCAACTCTTGTAATATATATACAAAGTGAAAATCAAAAGTACCCTTTCTGTATACTTTTTCATGTAGTAGATAATGCTTTCTTCGTTACATGTAGTCTATATACTAACTAAAACAAAGCTTTCCTGATTTATTGGCATGTCATTTATAATCAAAGTTTATTAGAAAAGAAAAAGAGGAGATGAGGACATTAGAGGAAAAAGTTAATTTTAAAGAACAAACATTTTTGACAATAGAACTGTATGATTTTGCATATTATAGTTAACATACAATGTAAAAGGGGGAAAGGTACATTTCTAAAATATTTTCATTATTCTACTTTAAAAACAGATTCTAATTATAGAATTCAGTGCTTGGTCACTCTTCCCCTACATTCCTATCCTAACTTTGGTTTCTTTTTAATGAAAAAAGGGAAAGTCAGCAAAACAAAATGCCACCATTAAATCATTTTGCAACATTTTGTGTCAAAAATGTAATGGGAAATGCACACATCAAGGGAAAGGTTACTGTTCTTCCAGAACATCTTTTCACTTGGTTCATGGTTCATCCTTCTACATAACTGTGCAGGCACTACTGATGGCTTTCTCTCTCAGCTTAATGTGGCATTTGAAGGATTATGGCATTTTCAGGAAACCACAGTGCACTGATTTTAGTGGTTATCTGGCTGAAAGTGATGCTGAGATTTAGAATAACTGCTCTGTTTATGTGCAGTGGTAAAAGCCAGCTACTGAGCTATTTCACAATGTCAACCTAATTTCTGGTTATGTATTTTCTTAAAAAAATATAAGGTCATTCTAGAGAGAACAGAATTAGAGGAAACTCCTTTTGAAAGGAAGTCTACTATATATTTAGATACACTATATTTAGTTTTAAATCCCATTAAGTACAGGGTAATATAAAGAGCTAACTCAGCAACTGGTAACTTTGATTCATTTCAGTTTAAGATAAATTTAATTGCTCCTTGAACCTATTTCACGCTTAAGAATTAAAATGAAAAGCATCCTTATGTGACATACTTAAAATAGCAGCTATATACAGTAAATATAAGAAATGTCATAAATATTTACCCAGACAATGTAAGTCATGTTTATTTAAAAACATCCTATTTAAAATCTTAATTTATTTTGTTTTGTAAAAAAGGACAAACTTTTCAAGTGAAGATAATAAAAAATAAATAAAATAATAAATAAAACATCTTTTACTATAAACCATTTCTCAGTCTTAAGATTCCTTAGTAATAAATCCCGGAACTTCCCTGGACCGGGGCTAGGAGCCCGCGGAAACTGTGTCTCGGTCCGGGTCCTGCTGAGGGCAGGTCAGGACTCACCCATTGCTTGGTTTGCCTGGCAAGGGGAACGAAATGCTGCCATTCGCATAGGATACCAACATGGCAGAGATCTGATGTCAGCAGAAAGCGGTGGAGGAGAGATCTTCATCAATACCAGCGGTGACATAAGCAGTTGGTCTTCTGGTAAGGGGGGTGAGGCTCAGTCACCCGAGTCTCCTCAATTTGTCCTCGAGCCGGAGGGAAGGAGCCGGGCCGCCGCCAGCCCCCGGAGCAGGCCCAGCGGCTCGCCAGCGTGGTGACCGCGTGACCCCAATTGGAGAGGGGGCGGAGCGGAGCCGCCACCCACACCCGCCAGGTGGGCAGACCCACGACCCAGTAGTACATGGGCGTGGTAGGAGGGGCAGGGCAGAGCCGCCCTTCGCGCTTGCAAGGTAAACAGACCTGTGACAGCCTGGCGGGTCAGGCCCAGTGGCCTGCCAGTGTGGTACACACGTCACCCCAACTCGAGTAGGGGCAGAGCAGATCCTTATCCCACGCCCGGATCAGGCCCTGCCGGTGTGGTGGTCACGTGACCCCAATTGGAGTGGGGGTGGAGCGGAACCGCCACCCGTGCCCGCAGGGTGAGCAGACCAGTGATCAACCTGCAGATCAGGCCCAGGGGTCCGCAGGCGTGGTAGGAGGGGCAGGGCAGATACGCCGCCAGCGCCTTCAAGGTAGGCAGACCTACAACAGACCGGCGGATCAGGCCCAGGAGCCTGCCGGCGGGGTACAAACACCACCCTAATTGGAGTAGGGACAGAGCAGAGTCGCCTCCCTTGCCAGGAACAGACCCAGCATCCTGCAGGCGGGGTAGTCACGACACCCCAATTGGAGTAGGGGCAAAGCAGAGCCTCCACTCGTGCCCGAAAGGTGGGCAGATCTGCGACCGACCAGCAGGACAGGCCCAGTGGCCTGCTGGTACGACAGACACGTCACCCCAATTGGAGTAGGGGCAGAACAGAGCCGCCACCAGCTCCCAGAACAGGCCCAGTGACCTGCCGGCGTGGTAGCCACGACACCCCAATTGGAATAAGGAGAGAGCAGAGCCGCCGCCCGCACCTGCAGGAAAGATACGCAAGCAGTATGAAAAGACAAGGAAAGAAAGGACCACAAGCAATGCAGGTCAACGCAACTTTAGAAGAGGTAACAGCTGCAGCAGATGGAATGTCAGATAAAGAATTCAGGATATACATGCTTCAGATGATCTGGAGTATCAAGGAAGACATTAAACAGCAAAATCAGACAATGAAAGATCACTTCGACAACGAATTACGCAAACAAATCCAGGAAGCAAAGGATCAACTATACAGGGAGATAGAGGTTATAAAAAACAAGCAATCAGAAATCCTAGAAATGCAGGAAGCAATAAACCAACTTAAAAACTCAATGGAGAATACTACCAACAGAGTAGAACACTTAGAAGATAGAACATCAGACAATGAAGACAAAGTATTTCAACTGGAAAAGAACATAGACAGCTCAGCAAGACTGTTAAGAAACCATGAGCAGAACATCCAAGAAATATGGGATAACATTAAGAGACCAAACTTAAGAGTCATTGGGATACAGGAAGGTACAGAGCTCCAAACCAAAGGAATGAGCAGTCTATTCCATGAAATAATACAAGAAAACTTCCCAGACTTGAAGAATGAGACAGAATCCCAAATCCTAGAAGCCTACAGGACGCCGAATGTGCAAAATCATAAGAGATCCACACCTAGACACATTATAATGAAGATGCCCAACATACAGAATAAGGAGAGAATTTTAAAAGCTACAAGAGAAAGGAAGCAGATTACATTTAGGGGCAAGCCAATCAGGATAACAGCTGATCTTTCAACACAGACTCTGAAAGCTAGAAGATCCTGGAATAACATATTTCAAACACTGAAAGATAATGGGTTCCAACCAAGAATTGTGTATCCAGCGAAATTAAGCTTCAGGATGGAGAATGAAATTAAAACCTTCCACGATAAACAAAAGTTTAAAGAATTCGCAGCTAGAAAACCATCTCTTCAAAACATCCTAGCCAAAGTATTACAGGAAGAGGAAATGGAAAATAACAATGAAAACCAACAGTGGGAGGTAGGACAGTAAAGGGGGGGGGGAAACAATCAAAGAGGAAAACAAACAATGTTTAGTAACAGAAATAAACAAATATGGCTGGAAGAACAACCCATATCTCAATAATAACCCTAAATGTTAATGGCTTAAACTCACCAATTAAGAGACACAGGCTAGTAGAATGGATCACAAAACAAGACCCAACAATATGCTGCCTACAGGAGACGCATTTGATAGGAAAAGACATACATAGGCTGAAGGTGAAAGGTTGGGAAAAATCATATCACTCATATGGACTTCGGAAACAAGCAGGCGTGTCCATACTCATATCAAATAAAATAGATTTCAAGCCAAAGTTAATCAAAAGAGATAAAGAGGGACACTACATACTGCTTAAGGGAACCATACACCAACAAGACATAACAATCATAAATATTTATGCCCCAAACAATGGTGCAGCTATGTTCGTCAAACAAACTCTTCTCAAGTTCAAGAGTCTAATAGACCACCACACCATAATCATGGGAGACTTCAACACACCTCTCTCGCCACTGGACAGATCTTCCAAACAAAAGTTGAATAAGGAAACTATAGAACTCAATAACACTATTAATAACCTAGACCTAATTGACATATATAGAGTATACCACCCAACATCAAGCAGTTACACTTTTTTCTCAGCAGCACATGGATCCTTCTCAAAAATAGATCATATATTATGTCACAGGGCAACTCTTAGACAATATAAAGGAGTAGAGATATTACCATGCATCTTATCTGATCATAATGGAATGAAACTGAAAATCAACGATAAAAGAAGGAAGGAAAAAGCATACATCAATTGGAGAATGAACAATAGGTTACTGAATGATCAATGGGTTATAGAAGACATCAAGGAGGAAATTAAAAAATTCTTAGAGATAAATGAAAACACAGACACAACATATCGGAATCTATGGGACACATTGAAAGCAGTTCTAAGAGGAAAATTCATTGCTTGGAGTTCATTCCTTAAAAAAAGAAAAAACCAACAAATAAATGATCTCATACTTCATCTCAAAATCCTTGAAAAAGAAGAGCAAAACAACAGCAAAAGAAGTAGAAGGCAAGAAATAATTAAAATCAGAGCTGAAATTAATGAAATCGAAACAAAAGAAACAATTGAAAAAATTGACAAAACTAAAAGTTGGTTCTTTGAAAAAATAAACAAAATCGACAGACCCTTAGCGATGCTAGTGAAGAGAAGAAGAGAGAGAACTCAAATTACTAGCATACGGGATGAAAAAGGCAATATCACAACAGACACTTCAGAAATACAGAAGATAATCAAAAACTATTTTGAATCCTTATACTCCAATAAATTAGAAGATAGTGAAGGCATAGATAAATTTCTTAAGTCATATGATCTGCCCAGATTGAGTCAGGAGGATATAGAAAACCTAAACAGACCAATATCAATTGAGGAGATAGAAGAAACCATCAAAAGACTACCAACTAAGAAAAGCCCAGGTCCCGATGGGTATACAGCAGAATTTTACAAAACCTTTAAAGAAGAACTAATACCAATACTTTTCAAGCTACTTCAGGAAATAGAAAAGGAGGGAGAACTTCCAAATTCATTCTATGAGGCCAACATCACCCTGATACCTAAACCAGACAAAGACACTTCAAAGAAAGAAAACTACAGACCAATATCTCTAATGAACCTAGATGCAAAAATCCTCAATAAAATTCTGGCGAATCGGATACAAAAACATATCAAAAAAATTGTACACCATGATCAAGTAGGATTCATCCCTGGGATGCAAGGCTGGTTCAATATACGGAAATCAATAAATGTTATTCACCACATCAATAGACTTAAAAATAAGAACCATATGATCATCTCGATAGATGCGGAAAAAGCATTTGACAAAGTACAGCATCCCTTTATGTTCAAAACTCTAGAAAAACTAGGGATAACAGGAACATACCTCAATATTGTAAAAGCAATCTATGCTAAGCCTCAGGCTAGCATTATTCTGAATGGAGAAAAACTGAAGGCATTCCCTCTAAAATCTGGAACAAGACAGGGATGCCCTCTCTCTCCACTTCTCTTCAACATAGTTCTCGAAACACTGGCCAGAGCAATTAGACAGACGAAAGAAATTAAAGGCATAAAAATAGGAAAAGAAGAAATTAAATTATCACTATTTGCAGATGATATGATTCTATATCTAGCAGACCCAAAAGGCTCTACAAAGAAACTATTAGAGCTAATAAATGAATTCAGCAAAGTGGCAGGATTTAAAATCAACACGCATAAATCAAAGGCATTCCTGTATATCAGCGACAAATCCTCTGAAATGGAAATGAGGACAACCACTCCATTCAAAATATCTTCAAAAAAAATAAAATACTTGGGAATCAACCTAACAAAAGAGGTGAAAGACTTATACAATGAAAACTACAGAACCCTAAAGAGAGAAATAGAAGAAGATCTTAGAAGATGGAAAAATATACCCTGTTCATGGATAGGCAGAACTAACATCATCAAAATGGCGATATTACCAAAAGTTCTCTATAGGTTTAATGCAATGCCAATCAAAATCCCAATGGCATTTCTTGTAGAAATAGAGAAAGCAATCATGAAATTCATATGGAAAAATAAAAGACCCAGAATAGCAAAAACAATGCTAAGCAAGAAGTGTGAATCAGGCGGTATAGCGATACCAGACTTCAAACTATACTACAGAGCAATAGTAACAAAAACAGCATGGTACTGGTACCAAAACAGGCGTGTGGACCAATGGTACAGAATAGAGGACACAGAAACCAATCCACAAAACTACAACTATCTTATATTTGATAAAGGGGCTAAAAGCATGCAATGGAGGAAGGATAGCATCTTCAACAAATGGTGCTGGGAAAACTGGAAATCCATATGCAACAAAATGAAACTGAATCCCTTTCTCTCGCCATGCACAAAAGTGAATTCAAAATGGATCAAGGAACTTGATATCAAATCAGAGACGCGCCGTCTGATAGAAGAAAAAGTTGGCTACGATCTACAGTCGGTGGGGTCGGGCTCCAAATTCCTCAATAGGACACCCATAGCACAAAAGTTAATAACTAGAATCAACAAATGGGACTTACTCAAACTAAGAAGTTTTTTCTCAGCAAAAGAAACAATAAGAGAGGTAAATAGGGAGCCTACATCCTGGGAACAAATCTTTACTCCTCACACTTCAGATAGAGCCCTAATATCCAGAGTATACAAAGAACTCAAAAAATTAGACAATAAGAGAACAAACAACCCAATCAACAAATGGGCCAAGGACCTGAACAGACACTTCACAGAGGAGGACATACAGTCAATCAACAAGTACATGAAAAAATGCTCAACATCTCTAGCTGTCAGAGAAATGCAAATCAAAACCACCCTAAGATACCATCTCACTCCAGTAAGATTGGCAGCCATTAGGAAGTCAAACAACAACAAGTGCTGGCGAGGATGTGGGGAAAAGGGTACACTTGTACATTGCTGGTGGGACTGAAGATTGGTGCAGCCAATTTGGAAAGCAGTATGGAGATTTCTTGGAAAGCTGGGAATGGAGCCACCATTTGACCCAGCTATTCCCCTTCTTGGTCTATTCCCTAAAGACCTAAAAAGAGCATGCTACAGGGACACTGCTACATCGATGTTCATAGCAGCACAGTTCACAATAGCAAGACTGTGGAACCAACCTAGATGCCCTTCAATAGACGAATGGATAAAAAAATGTGGCATTTATACACAATGGAGTATTACTCTGCATTAAAAAATGACAAAATCATAGAATTTACAGGGAAATGGATGGCATTAGAGCAGATTATGCTAAGTGAAGCTAGCCAATCCCTAAAAAACAAATGCCAAATGTCTTCTTTGATATAAGGAAAGTAACTAAGAACAGAGTAGGGACGAAGAACAGGAGAAGAAGATTAACATTTAACAGGGATGAGAGGTGGGAGGGAAAGGGAGAGAGAAGGTAAATTGCACGGTAATGGAAGGAGACCCTCAGGGTTATACAGTGGAGGGGGTAGAGAGAGAGGAGGGGAGGGGAGGGGAGAGGTGGGGAGGGGGGAGGGTGGATGATGGGAAAGGCAGCGGAGCACAACAGACACTAGTATGGCAATTTGTAAATCAATGGATGTGTAACTGATGTGATTCTGCAATCTGTGTATGGGGTGAAGGTGGGAGTTCATAACCCACTTGAATCAAAGTGTGGAATATGATATGTCAAGGAATTTGTAATGTTTTGAACAACCCACAATAAAAAATTAAAAAAAAAAAAAAAAAAAAAAGTAAAAAAAAAAAAAAAAAAAAAAAAAAAAGATTCCTTAGTAATAAATAAAAGTGACTGCCTTATTATTAAAAAACATTTTTCTATATAATGTATAACTAAAATCAAAATTAGAAAAAACATTACAAGTTAATAATATTATTAAACATATCACTACTGGTGGGTTTATGTTATAAATTATTCAGAATTACTTATATGTGGATAACGTTTTACATTTTCATATTTCTTTCTCTTCCTTATCCCTGTAATAGTACAAAATCATGTAATATGAAAATTAAATGATTTTTAATTCAATCTAATTCTTTTTGTTTCTTGAGCCACATCTCTAGCCATTTTTATTTTATATTTTTGAGCCACAACTCTAGCCGTCTTTATTTATATTTTTAGACTCGGTCTCACTAACTAAGGGCAATGCTAAGTTGCTAAGCCTGACTTTAAACTTGTGACTCTCCTGCCTTAGCCTCCTGAGTCAATGGAATTATAGGCATGCACCACCATGCCCAGCTAGCATTGTGCATTTTATGAATGAGATAACTGGTTCCCAAAGAGTTTATGTGCATTCCTCATAGTTATACAGAACTGCTACAGAGCCCTACCAAAATTTTCAAACTCCAATTTATTTACTGATTAAATTGATTGTAGTGCTTGAAATTGAACCAAAGCCTTATACATGACTGGCAAGAACTTATCACTAAGCCATAGCCCCTACCCCTAACCTCTCAATTTTAACTCTATGCCTTCTCCCCACATCTTATGCTAGTTGTTGTTGGTGGTTGTTCTTTTGCAGTACTGGGATTTGAACACAGGAGTATCCTACAACTGAGCTACATCCATTTTTTCACTTTTGAGGCAGGTCTAAATTGCTAAGGCTGCCTTCAAATTTGCAATTCTACCTCAGCTTCCCAAATAGTTGGGATTACAGGCCTGCACCACAGTGCCCAGCTCCTACTTGCTTATTAATTAAGTTTTCAAGTTAGGTTCATTTTTTGTTCTTTACTATTAAGATAAATATTAAATACTACTGTTGGCCTAAAGGCAAGGTCAGGGAAGAAAGAGACTCTTCTAAAAAGTTAGAAAGTGATCATCCTACTTTCACTAATTAACAATCTCTCCATATGTATCAACGATATGAAGGGGAAAATTAGTGTTACACTAAATGACACATACCACTTCTGAGAATGAGTGAATAAGGTGAAATGTGAGGAAAAATTAAGACTTGGTACATTCTCTTTTCTATTCTTAATGAGAAAACAGAAATATGAAAGTATCTGTTCAAGTATCACAGTGTTAATTAAAATATAGACTTCTATAGAGAGTCAAATATATAAAGTAGCAGTTAATATCAAAAGCATTTTAATACCTGAACAAGATCACCCTAAAGGTGAGGTTATATAAAGTCTGCATGCTGAAGACAGAATCAATTTAATGGTGTAAAACTTCTCAACTGAGGAACAAATTGACATTTCTTTTATGAAGATTCTGAAATAGACAATATTCTTTATTTGCTAAGCTTACTAAATTTCAAAGGTTAGCAATTGTCTATTGCCTTGCATTGTATCACTCATTTAAATGACCCCTTGTCTCCCAAAATACTACTAATAATATTGAACCCTCAGATCACAGGTAATGAAAAGGCTGAATATATGTGAGATACACTGGTTCTACAAGTTTTATTGGCAAAATGCAAACACAGTGTGCTTGTAATCTGGCTTTTTGTGTGTGTGTGTGTAACATAGTTAATTCAAATAATCAACTCTAAATTTTTACATCATTAATCCTGTATATTTAAGGATTTTTTTTCAATCTACAATTAAAACAATGGTGTGCTATTCTTCAAGACAAAACAAAAGGATGACATACGTATTTAGTAAACAAATGGCTACAATTAAAATTACTAATAACAAAAATGTGAGAGTACATGAAATCACAGATTTCCCCAACAGCTTATTTAATAAATATATGAAATTAAATATATATAGTGTATCAATAAAATATGGACACATGTGCCATTTTAATAATATGCATATATAACATAAATACAATGTAACTATATTCATATTTCACTGAAATATTAATATATCTTAAATTGTCTGGAAAAGGTGTAATGTTGCCAAAAAACATCCCACAGGTAAGCATCTACAAAGAAGTTCTGTTATTAGGGCTGTGATCCTTATTCAATATAAAATGTAATAAAGAATTATTTAACGATATTTATTTTTTCACTTTATAAAGTTAAAACAGGTAAGTAGTTAAAACATTTTAATAAATCTGTTTAATACCAAAGCAAACCAAATAGCATGCTTAAGAGAATAAAGATTACAGCACTGAAGACTCAAAGAACATCAAATGCACTCTGGAAAGCCATTATTAAGAAAATAACAGTGTCAGATATGATCATGAAAAGGCTGTCGGTTAGCCCATAACAAATACATATATAAAAACAAGTCTTATTCAACCAAGCAAATGAAATATAAATTATGCTGAGACTAGAATGTGGAGCCACACTGCCCAAGTTCCAGTTCTGCCACTTTTTAGCAATGCAACTTTTAGGAAGATACTTGATATCTCTATATGTTCATTTCCTCTTCAATTCAATGGTAATAATAATGCTGTCCACCTCATTGGGTAGCTAGATGATTTAAGATGTACAGATAAAATGCCTGATACATTGTAAACATCAGGTGAATAACATAGTTATCCCATCAAGTTTATTAGGGTTATTCTTTTTTATATATATAAAACATTCACCATTTCCCAACCACTATGCCATACCCTTTACTTACATTATCTTATTTAATGCTTCAAACAACCTATGCAGTAAGAATTAATGTTTATTGGTATTTTACAGGTAAGGAAATTAACCTACAGGGAAGATAAAGGTGGAGTTCACAAATACCAAACAAAGGTTTTAAACCCAGAAGACTGATTATAAATCTGTACATTTTAATCATTCATATACAATATTGCTTCCCCAAATACAGATACTTTAAAATTTAATAAAATCTAGACTCTTCATATAAACTTAACAGGCTATCTGTTTAATGTCTTTTTAGAAATATCAAGTTGAATAAGGAATAAAATGGTATTATTTTTTCACTTTATAAGAAAAGACTTAAGCATTTATTTAATTAGAAATGCCTTATTGAATTTGAGGGAATTCTTTGAAACAAATATAATTTATACATAATCAGAAAGATATTTACAGTGTAAACAGAAGACAATTACACTTTATTATTACTAGGAAGAAAAAAAAAGGGATCAGGAAAAAAATAGACTGGGCTGTCAGGAGCCAGTTACAAAGGACATGTGCAATGGTAGCTGGAATTGGAGATGGCATAAGGACTGACAGCCAATAGGCACAGCACACTTTATAAGGTGATAGAAATGCTCTAAAACTAAAGCTGAACAACTCTATACATTTATTAAAAATCATTAAGCTCCACAGTTAAAACTGGTAAAATTTTATGGGATGCAAATTAGATACCAATGGAGTTAAAACAACTTCTTATATGTCAAAGAAAGCAAGTATTCTGAAATGACTTGCTTTCTATTGCCCTAGCTAAATGAGACAGGGTAACTAGAAAACTGGCTTATTTGAACAGATTTAATCAAGAAAAAAGAATCACATTCTACATTATTAGACAGGGTCATATAAGCAACCTGGAAAGATATACAACTCAAAGTATGTTTTCATATAAGAGCTTGTAACCAAATATAAACAAATAGATAATGTGAACTTGGGAACCTCTAATAACACATGATCTTTCACTATAAGAGCTGGTTTATTAGACCTTACAGATGACTTAACCTAAAGTTCTTTTCTAATAAGAAAACAGATGCACAGGGACTAAGTAACCGTGCCTAAAAGAACTGGCATGTGACAACCTTGAACTACTTGAGATCTCCTTAATTCCCAGTGAAATAAACAATTACTACAAAAATAAGGAATTATTAATTAATCAAAAAGACAACGAACATGAGGTCATATAACACTGACAAGAACAATGAAATAAGTAATACTGATGTAGTCGTAGAAGAAAACATACTCCAAAACATTATAGGAAGCAGAAAAGTCTTAAGCAAATAATTGTAGGGTACACCCAAGACAGGGACATGACTAAAGAAAAGACAATGGTGCTGATACACAGGAAAGAAGTAACTGACAAGCTGGATAAAATGAATAAATTCCTTGAAAAACACAACTTACCAAAATGGACACAAGAGGAAAAAAAAAATCTCAATATCTATTTTTTGAAAAAGATTAACTGAAAACCTTCCCATAAAATTCCAAGTCAAGACGGTTTGAAAATTTAAGGAAAAATGTGACAAAATAATAGTTTAAATAAGTGTTTTAAAATCAAATTATTAGAAGGAAGAATTTCCACAGTCTTTGAGAATACCAGTATTTCTTCATAGACAATCCTTGGTAGAGACTCTAAAAAATAAGAAATTAGCAGAACAATATTTTCAGGAAAAGACATGCCAAGCAACTCAGTGAGACTGTGTCTCTAAATGAATTACAAAATAGGGCTGAGGATGTGGCTCAGTGGTCAAGTATCCCTGAGTTCAATCCCCAGTATCCCCCAAAATATGTTTAGATTTTCTTTGATAATATGTATATGACCAGAAGGGGTTTATACCAATATTGTAAGGTTGATT
Organism: Marmota monax; assembly: GCF_021218885.2. Lineage (NCBI taxonomy): Eukaryota > Metazoa > Chordata > Mammalia > Rodentia > Sciuridae > Marmota > Marmota monax. The sequence continues at coordinate 1,015,881 of NW_026694617.1, read as the reverse complement.
CAACTTTTGAACTCTCCCTGGGACAGAGTAGGGAAGAGTAGGAGGGCTATAAAAGTGCATCTTTTTGTCAAAATTGACAAATCTATTCCCTTAATTTTATGTTATTCATTCTATGTAACTTTTGATTCATTCTGTGCTATTCAATCTATGTAACATAACTACTGAACTTGGTAGACTTACTCTTTGCAGTAGTTTGGGTTGGCAATCTTGAAACTGCTTTCTTTGTATTATAAATATGGGGATAGCTAAATAGATTGCCCTAAGACCAAAAAGTTAAGAGAACATTGGACAAGACAATTCACAAATATTAATTAGTGAAAACAATATTTCCTTAAAATTATTTATATGTTTTGTTATTTCATCATAACTTTCGAAATTATAACTCTGGGTAAAATTGAACTGTTTTTTGTTTCGTTCTGTTTTTCCAAATTAATTTACCTTGTCTGGTGTTAAAAACTCAAAACGAAGCACAAATGATAAAGTTTCTATGTAGATTCACCCTTGTATTTTTTAATTGACTTAATCTTTTATTATCTAGATATAAGCTAGTCAGACTCTAGTTCATGAAAATATCTATTTTAAAAAGTGTATCAGCAAGGATGATGTATTATAAGTCAAAGTAGCTATAACATTTGTTCTTTTTCCCTGCTCATCTTTGATTTTAAAAGTGGGGGAGGGGACCTTTGGTAATCCCTGCACAGACTGATTTCTTTAAACGTTCTAGCACTATTGACATGTTAAATATTGGCATTCTTAGAATTTTGTTATTAAGCTGTTTAAATTAAAAAGTGCAACTTTCTAAAGTTGATACAATCAAATGGGCAGGATTTCAAAAACAATAATAAAATAAACCCTCCAACTAACATAACCCATAAGGTAATTTCTTCTCTTTTTTCCCCCCAGGAATTGAACCTAGGGGCATTGTTTGTTTGTTTGTTTGCTTGTTTATATCAAGCCCCTGGGTCTTGCTTGCTTGCTTGATTGATTGATTGACTGGTGCATGCCAGGGATTGAACCCAGAGGTACTTAATCACCTAGCCACATCCCAGCCTTTTTTATTTTTACTTTTTGAGACAGGGTCTCACTAAGCTGCTCAGGGCCTCCCTAAATTGCTGAGGCTGGCTTTGAGCTTGCAATTCTCCTTACCTCAGCTTCCAGAGCAGCTGGGATTATAGGCGTGCACCACTATGCCCAGTTTCCTTTTTTAAAGACAAGAAAAGGTTTAAAAAGCAACCATTCATTAAGCAAAAGGGAAATTTATGAACATTCTCTCAAAATAGGGATGTCATTATATTAGAATGCAGCAGAAATAAATGTTTCTAATTTTACCTTAAGTATTAGATAATACCATTGTTTGATCAAACAGATTAGAATTTCCTTGAAAAGCTCTTGCTTTTACAACAGTTACTTAAAAAATAATGTAAAATGTCAAGTGTTAAAAATCCAAATAAATAAAATTTCAAAGAGGTCATAGTCATATTTCTTTGTTTAAATCTTCAAAGAGGGCTGAGGTTGTGGCTCAGTGGTAGAGCGCTTGCCTACCATGTGTGAGGCACTGGGTTTGATTCTCAGTACCACATAAAAATAAATAAATAAAATAAAGGCATTGTGTCCATCTAAAAATAAAAAGAAAAATTATTTAAAAAATAATATTACCACTTATTAAAAATAAACAAACAAGCCTTCAAATAATTTCTAATGATTCATCTATCATGAATTTAGATTGCTCTTTCCTTTTGATGTGAACACTGTTAAACTGTTGAGCAGCAAACTTCGGGCTATGAGTTAGAGGATATCCATAGGTCTTCAGAGACATCTTGTTATATTGCCTTTTTTAAGTGAGTTGGGACAAGAACAAAGCTGATGACAATGCTTTTAAAATATTTTCACGGAGAAAAGCCCAGATAAACCTATATTGGAAATAATAGTATCCAAATTTGAGGAAAGGGTTATGTCACACAGATTGCAAGGGTGATGTGAGGGGATATTCAAAATCCAAGCTTTTGAAAGAATCCTTTTACAAAATAATGGCAGTCAATGACTTAGAAATTCAAGATGGCAGGGTGCAAGAGCACACAGCTATAATTCCAGGGACTCAGGAGGCTGAGGAAGGAGGATTCTGAGTTCAAAGCCAACCTCAGCAACTTAGGAAAGCCCTAAGGAACTTAGCAAGACCCTATCTCAAAATAAGAAATTTTAAAAACAACAACAACAAAAAAGGGCTGGGGATGTGGCTCTGTGCTTAACCCCTGGGTTCAATCCCTGGTACCAAAAAAAAAAAAAAAAAAGAAAAGAAATACAAGAAAAAATGAAATAACCAAAAGAAAAAAATGTATCCTGGAAATTGTTGATAGAGATAAAAAAAAAAAGAGAAATAAATAAGTTTATCCCAAACTATGTGCAGAAAATGTGCATTTTTGATGCATATGAAATGTATTAGAATATATAAACCATTTTAGACCCATATTTGTTTCTTAGTTTTAAATTATAAGTATCTAAATAATAAACAATTGTAACATTAATTTATAATCACATGATATTTGCACAAGAATACACTGTTTTATTAAATATACTATTAAGAGTGATTACTGGGGCTGGGATATATATAGCTCAGTGGTAGCACACTTGCCTAGCATGCATGAAACTCTGTGTTCATTCCCCAGCACTGCAAATGAATTATTAAAACAAAAAGTGATAAACTATTAGTAATTATGTGATTATCATATGATAAACTATTACTTGCTAGTAATATAGCAAGTCTTTAATCAAAATAAAATAACTAAAAAATTCTACCAAGTGTAATACTAAGTGTTCTTAAAACAGATAAACTAGGTTCCATTTTCTGTTTGTTTCTGTGGTACAGGGGATTTAGCCCACAGTACTCTACCACTGAGCTATATCCCCCAAATTCTTTTTGAGACAGGGTCTTGCTAAGTTGCCAAAGCTGGTCTTAAACTTATGATATTCCTGCCTCAGCCTCCACAGTGACTGGGGTTAAAGGCATGCACACCTGGCTTCATTTACAATGTCATTTAAATATTAACCTTTATGATCTGCCGTTCTGTAAAAATAGTATCAAAATTTATAACCAATTTTAGCTTTACTATCAACCTAATCAAATCTCAGGAAGTAAACCCCTTTAATTATGACCCAGGCCACTTAAAAATATCTTTACCAATTAGAACAAAAAATTGATTTATAATAAAAAGAATCAGAATAACTATAGAGACTAATATTTGAAATAAAAATCTAGTATATATTATTTCTTGTTGGTGTTTCTAACAGTTTATGATACAAATTAGTTTGGGGGGAAAACATTAAGAAGTCAGATATTTAAAATATGAAATAAATAAAAATGATAACCACATTGCTTAGAGAGCAAATTAACATGCTAACCTTGTATGTAACCAAAATGATTCAATATCTATGTAATTTGCCTTATACTCAAATAAGGGGAATCTAGCAAGCATTTAATAGTGTGGAATTAGTTGTAAAAGTGAATAGCTTCACAGATCATTTCCTAATCTCAATGTTTCTGAAAAATGGCTATAATACAAATAAAATTAAAGATAGTATTTGAGAAGAATCACTGAGTCTAGAGTTCTTAGTTTTAGAAACCCTTTTGTCTCTAGCCTATGGTTTTTTATTTTAAGTAATAAAATGTGTCACGTTGAATTTACATAATTAAAATAAAATATGAGGTTTAAAAGTTTAGACTTATTCCTGATATGACATCTAAATAAAAACTTATGGAGAAGAAAGGCTATCTAGCTATCTCTAAAATCTATCTTTTGAAAATCAAAAGTGTTCAAAAAGAACAATCACTTCATTTCTACTCTTGCATATTTGCATGAATTATTTAAAATCTGTGTTTATTTTCTTACCTTGTCATAGGAAAAAAAAAGAAAACCCATTAGACTTTAGTGACATTGTAAAGTCTTTTAAATATTTTCATGAAAAATTTATATTTAGTGACTCAATTTTCTCTAGGATTAAATTAAAATTGTAAAATTTTTTAGGGTTGCAGCAAAAATTTATGGAGTCTATTTATTAGGCATTTATCATTCATTTATCAAGGACTTACTGAACACTAAATGTAGAAACAAAAATAAGGTATCATTAAATGGGGCCATACTTCTCACAAAGAATACCTCTCTCAAAATAAATAAATGCCTGAAAAAGATCTCACAGTTCTAACACAGAGTATCAATTTGGCCTTTAGCATTCAAATTGCATATTTATAAGGACATAAAGGAATCTATTTTTAATGGAAAATTTTGCAAAAAAACTTTTAATTAAATTTAAAAGGCAGATGGAAAAAGTGAAACAATATTTTTAAAAATTCCATAAGACATTATAAAAATCATCTTCCTCTTAATGACCTTGATAATTTTCAGATTTCCCAAATCTGAACCATTTATTCTTATCATTTTAGAGAACATGTAAGGATGTAGTCAAAATTCCCTTTGTCCCCTAAATACTAGAAATAAGTTTATATAAAAACAGGATACATACACTTTCTGAAAGGTTAACAATCAGTATTTATTACTAATGAAAATATATTTACCAATTATGAACCACATTTCATCACAAGCATGTATGTATCCTTTGTATCACCAATGTCACTGTCCTAATATTTTACAAAGAAAAGATTTTATCATCACTTAGCAGTTATTCATGATTTGATCATGTATAACATGGGGAAAAAATGAGGCACAGAAATGCTAAATTCTTTGTCAAATATCTGAGATAAGCTGTAGCAAAAAATAAGTTGGATCCTACTAATTACAGTTTACTGATAAACTGCACACAATTTCCCAATTATATAAAGAAAATAAATTCACATAAACATATACAAATAACTGAAACAGCAAGAATAATAACTAATATGAATTTTCCATATAGCTTGAATTACATAGAGAAGTGTGGTTTCAAAATCAAAGATGCTAAAGAGAAGGTTCTCCTAAGTTGCAGACATTATTTTAAAGAAACTTGAGGAAACACAGAAAACATATTTAATAAAAGATTACTATAATCAAAAATGTTTAATTTTATAGGAGAACCAACAGATAAACACAATGAGTATATCTCTGACCTTCCACTGAAATATATTTTTATAGAAAATAAAACCTTATTTATAATATTTTAAAGTTAAAAAAGAATATGTATACATAATACTTAATATACAATGTAATACTTAATATATAATGTAATCATAAAAATATGAATTTTAGGGGGACTATTTTCAAGCAATGATGGTGTTAACTCCAAATGAAATGTAATGTTAGGGAAAATGTCAGATATTAGCTATACAATTGTTTTTATTAAACACATGAAATTCTATGCAAAATAAAATTCTTCTTTAATCCAGGAGCAATAGTGCTTAGACTAAATATTTAAAGAAAAATCATATTATAACCATAAAACACTTTATGGCATTGTTTTATATCTATCTTCTCTTTTTCTCAGAAATATTATAATAAAAACATTTAATTTCCTCTTCATTACCTTTAAAAATCTTTGCAGAAAATTTATGATGCTATCCTTTTTATGAGGCAACCAAGGAAAGGGACTTTGTATATCCATCATTTCTAGGTTAATAAAAATATCTTTACCTTCCAAGAAGACTTTCACTAAATTCCAAATACTGACATGTTTTAATCATGCAATTAGGAATGAAAATTTTACAACAGAAACTAATGAAATAAATAAGAAAGGCAAATATTATTCAAAAATTTTATAAAGATTATAAGAAAAATGGTACCTACTTTTTTTCAAGATACCTAAAATATAGTGGGTTGGAAATGCCCTATTATAAAGTGCTTTTTGAAATATAAGCTATATTTATTCCCTAGGTTAGATCAAATATAAGCAAAAAATAACATAAAAACTAGTAAAAATGTTTAGATTCCACAGTAAAAGGGCCTGAATAAATCTAGTATTTCAAAAAAATGAATGAAGATAGACATTAGTATAGGTTCAAATAATTGAAAATAAGATCACGAGTTTTTAACTACGATTTCAAATTAATCATGCTCCTCAACCCTATCCCCAACCTCAATGGCATTTCCCTTGATTGAGTTTTTATTATGTAATATTGTAATATTTTAGTTTTTTTTTTTTGTAATTTTATGTATACCATTATATTATACTTAAGCTTGGGATTTCATTTTGACATAATTCATAGTATGATCAGAATTATACATATATATCTCCTGAATTCAGAACTACTTTAATTAAATATAAATGAATTTCATCTTCATGACAACTCCCACAAGATTCTGCATCAACTACAAAAGAAAGTACTTTCTTACTTTGTTGAAGCACTTTGTATTTCTTCACTGAAATCTTTACCTTCTCCTTATCTTTCTTAGTGATAATATAAAAAAACTAATAGATTTTAAAACTTCCTGCCTTTATTTGATGAAGACAAAAGAAATTATATTCTTAATGACTAAAACATAGAACATCATTTTTTAAAGTAAATATTTAAAAATCACATAATTATACTAATATATTTATTTCATCAACATAAGTTTATTCTTTTTTAAGTGTTTAATTTTCTGTCCTCAGTCAACTCTGTAGGACTTTACCAAGACAATTTTTAAAAGAAATCAGACAGAGTTCCCTCACCGTGCTACAAGAACTCTGCCACTGTCGATTTGAAAGACTGATGTCTCTTAAATTAACTTTTTTTTGTTAACCACCCACACCAGCAAACTGAGTACTTTCTTCATTTCAGCAAAATGCAAATGGCTAAAATTAGAAATCTCTGGGCCCTCAGGAATAGTCATTGTACAGCATCAGCTAAGCTTCCTGAATAGTATTATGCTTGATTTAAAAATGAAAAAGTACCCAAACAAAACAAAAAAACAAAGAAGAAAACAAAACAAAACAAAATCTATCTAGGCCATCTTTTCACCTTTCTTTATTTCATAAGAGAGAAGCATTTAACACATTCATTTTGGTAGGCAATAAGGAAGTGCTAATGAAGCTCTTGCCAATAAAATAAAGTCTGTCTTATTGTTGGTTGCCTTAATAAACTTCAACTTTTATAATAAGTAAGAGCATATTAACTTTATGATCTTATGAGATAAAACAATAATCTCAATACAAAGTGTTTAAATCAAATTACTTTTGTGGCCTTTTTATAAAACTGTCAACTTCTCTTGTGAAGAGAAAATTAATTCTCTTGTGTTCAAGATCCAGATTATCACTCTTATTTATATCTAAATCCAGAGTATAACTATGTGTGCAAAGTTAATCAGTAGATGAAATCTGTTTCTGAAACATTGTTCTAAGTAAGATTTTTATAAACATCTTATTCTAATTTTGTTTTTTCATTTTATCTGTGATAAGAAAATGATGATCATGGGACTTTAATCCCCAAAAGACATGGACTCAGCATCCAACTTACCTGACAAGATTTTCATTGTCTCCAGTTCCTTTGCAAGTTGCACATTCAGTTCTTAAATCTTCAGATTTGGGTTTCTTTTGTAATACAGACTGTCTCTGTCTTCTTTCTCTAGGAACTCTTTCCTGCCATACAAGGGAGAATAAATCAAAACAAAATCAGGATATAAAGAAAACAATTTTAAGAAGAAAATTTCTCAAAATTTGAACTGTGTAAAAACTGCTTAACTTATTCCAACCTCATGTTTTTCTTCCTCAGGAACAAAGCTTCGTTTCCGTCCTCTGGTTCTCTAAAAGAAAATCCACAAAAATATCTAATGTTTAAATAATAATAAAAATAAATTTTCTCTGTTAAATATTATTGCCTCGATTCTCAAAAGATGAACCATCGCCCTTAAGTACTAGCATAATCTGGGGCACCTTTAGAAATGCAGAATCTCGGGCTCATTCCAATAAACTAAATTAAGAAAAATTTTTAGGAAAAATTCCTAGTAAGGCATTAAGAAATTCCTAGTAAGGCTTTTAAGAAAAATTCCTAGTAAGGCATTCGCACCTTACGTTGAAAAAAACTGTATAGAAATGTCCTTAACAGAGACAATATTTATTAATCAAGTCCCAAATGAATACTCAGGGCTAGTTCTTTCTGTATTCATCTCTTTCCTTTCTGTGGCACTCTTACTATTTAATGCTTCAATTTCTGTCCCAGAAAAAATTCATCTACACATTAGTAAGAAATATGTATATTATATTTCTATACCAAATTAAACTTAACACAATGCTTATTATGTAAAGATTTTAAAATTTGTTTTAATAAAATAAATTATAAGTGGCCAGATTAACCAATTATACTATCTAATATAAATAACAAAAAGTTTAAATTATTTTTTCCTTCTCTGGAAATCTATTATCCGATTTCCATAATTTATATGTACAGGACAATTTCAGAATAGTCAATGAACTATCAATGAGAAAGTACTCAAACTATTTATTTTAGTTCTATGATCTTCAGAACAGAATACTTAAAAGGCCTTCACACATGTCCACATGCTTTTCATTCAACCCATCTTTACGTAATGAAGTAACAATATATTATTTAGTTTTGAACTAATTTTCAAGTACTTATGTTAATTCTCCAATTTTATGTTTCCAATTCTTTGGAAGAAATTTAATCACAAGCTGAGTATCCTTTATCCAAAATGCTTGAGATCACAGAAGTGTTACAGATTTCATAATACTTGCATAGACTTTACAAGTTGAGTATTCCTATCTGAAAACCCAAAATTTGAAATGACTGAAATGAGAAAATTTTTGAAAGTTGATGTTCAGAAAGTTTTGAATTTGAGTGCATTTCCAATTTTATATATTTGGATTAGAGATGATCAACCTGTATTTACTACTTGTGAAAATCTATCAAATCTTTAACATCTGATATAATTCAATCAATTGAAACTTTTTTCATACCCATACTGCAATTTACATCATATGGTAAAATACTAATCAGCAATTCTATTGTTGAATGATGTATTTACATTACTCTCTATATTCATAAATTCCCTTTTCTATACCTATCTATATATTTTATTAACATGTTATTTTAAAAATGAACAAGTATATTTATAATTACCTAAAGCAGTCCTTTTAAATTAAGTTCATTAATTACCAAATGGTAATCACTGATATATTCATGTAGTAATTTAACAAAAGTAACATAGTTCTGGCTAGAAAAACAAGGTTGTTTAAAAGAATATGGTATCCTATCATCTCAGAGCTCTGAAAAAAGCAGCCCAAAGAAATGACTTCCTAATGTCACAACATCAGTTAGTGACAGAGGTAAACCTCAAACCCCAGTCTCTTAAGTGATTTTTCCTACATGTTAAGTCCAAGACTTATAATTTAATCCCAAGTAGAGATGAGTAAAATTACCAAGAAGCAAATCTCCTATTCTGCTTCATTACTTAAATAAGCAATAGCACAACAATGTACAATGAAGATTTTTCACATTTCAAAAAGAGTAAATTAGAGAATCATACCCAACAGAGAAGAAATACAAATTTTCACTCTCTTCTTACCTAATTTGTTAGCCCCATAGAGTATAATGACTAACATGACTTATTACCAACATAATTACAGGAATTTCTTAACATTTGTCAAATTCCTAACTTTTTTAAAAGAGGATTTAATGCAAACACAACTATTCAAAAATACCAAGTCCTCCAATCAGTGAAATGCTTAAGGGGATAGACTCAGTAGTAGACTGATTACTATCATGTGTGAGGCCCCAGGTTTGATCTGCAACATGGCAATAAATAAATAAATAAATAAATGTTTTAACATCTAAAAAGGTGAAAAAAGAAAGACTGAAAAAATGTTGAGAGCTGGAGTATCTTTTTCTACTTTTAATAATGTGACAGCATCTATAAGCACAAAAAAACTCATTAATTGCCTATGATTGCAACAAGCAAGGTATTTAAACATAGTCTCCCCTAAATGAATCATCAGAGAAGTTTATAAGACAGAAATGGTACAAAAAAGCAAAAGGAAAGAAAAATAAGCATTTTATGCATCTCTCAAATTATTACCATCAAAGAGCTCACTCCAACTTAGATGTATAAAAGTATTCATAATACGGTTGTTATTTCATAATATATGTTGTGGCTGATACAAATTACATTAGAAACAAAATAAATAAAGCATCTGCATAAAATAATATGTAGAAGAAGGAAGACTTTTACCTAATTATGCCCTTTAGGATGTAGTAAAGACACATTATCTTAAAGTTCCAAATGATTAACCATTTAAGGGATTCCAAATCACACTTCATCTTGAAAATAATTATTAAGGTATTAGGAGTAAATGATAACTTTTAAACTCATTTCAAATCTTGGCATATTCCAATTTTTTTGTTATTTTTTAAGAACTTGATTTACTTAGGGAATAATGATGATCTGAGCCACTTATGTTACCTGTCTCAATCTGTCTGTGGTACATTTTCTTGAAAAGAGGTAATAAAAACATCCACAGAAGAGACTGGAATGTATTAAAGGCAATGTAGAAGAACAAAATTATTTTAGTTACCAGCATCATTTTAGTAATTTGTTAATCTGAAACAAATAATTAAATATTTCAATTTTTATTAATTCTTTAGAGATGGGGTTATTTTAATTTATAATTAAGTAAAATGCAAGATGATTTTCCTAAGGCTAGAATGATTTATTTGACAAGTGAGCTAAATTTAAAAATAAAAGTAAGTTCTTCAACATCTGTGATATCACTAATCTGGGCTTCACATACTCATTTGTGAACTGTTTTCTCTGAATTTAACACACCTTTTTTTTATTTATTTTGATGAAAAATCAACATTTATACAAATAACAATAAGTAATCAATATATGGTTAGGTGAAGAAGAAATGCCTCCCTATATAATTTCATATAAAGACAAACATGTTTATGCATGAGTAAAATCCCAACCTCAATGTTAATTTAGGACAACTAAGTCAAACCTCAAAAACCTCTGTCAGACTACATATTATCAGAGTTATGCTGTGAAATAAATGCCAGTAGCTTTCTGGCAGCTGTTTAAAACTGCTTCAAACTAAAGTTTATTTGTGTGTGTGTGTGTGTGTATGTGTGTGTGTATATAAATGCATACATATATATAATTCTCCCAAAATTTGTTTTTCAATCATGAAACTACCTTAAAAACAAATTATAAATTAAAGTTCATATAATATTCAAAGAAAAATACTATGTATACACAAAAACTAGGTATGAATAAAGTACCATCTGTTTCTGTTGGCTATCAACACACAACAGATGGAACAGTGATCGCCAAAAGTGAGTGTTTCCCTTCTGATCAATTAACTGTAGAGCATATTTTAATAACAGAATTATGAACAAGAGTGGAAGAATAAAAACATAATCATAACCAATTTAGCTTAAATACTATAAATTAAAATAATGTTTGAACTAAATATACAAAATAAAATGTATATGTTTTATGATATGTTCCTATAAAACCCTACTCATAGATAATATTATATACAAAATAAGTAAAACATTGAAGCATTATATGGTCTTCATTTTATTTCAGATTCCTAGAAATAAATAAAAATGATATATTTCCAACAAGCAAAAGGCAAAACAAAGGCATTCGGGTCTGAATAGGATTATTTTAGCTAAGAATTCATGGATCTCATCCAGGTGGCCAAAATAAGATAAAGTACCTTCTAGCTCACAACAGGGTTGTTTGCAAGGTTTTTTCTAAGAATCTATGACACAAGTTTTATCATCTGTTTAGTAGTCAGAGGACTTCTTGAATCTGATAACAGATAACTCTGCTATCTAAATCCTCCACAAATAGTGTTTCTTTCACAGAACTGTAATCATTCAAGTAATTAGTATAAAGATAAGATAAAATAAGACAAATCAGACAAATGCATCTTAAGCTTTAGACGTTTTAATAAAAAAAATTTTTTAATGGTAGTGGGGATTGAATGCAGTGCCTTGTGCATGTGAGGCAAGCACTCTACCAACAGAGCTATATCTTCAACCCACATTTTAATAAAATAAAATCCAAATGTTTGAACATTTTTTCTGAAGAAGAATCCAAATATATATACACACACATATATATTTATAACATATAGTTATATATTTAAAAAATATGCCATGTTTTTAGATTCTCAAGATTTCATTCCTAACAGTAGTAAATAGCTACTTTGCATATGTATAATCACTAGTTATACCATAAGTGTAATGAAAGTACACTCTAAGAAATCTGATTATCTCTCAAATAAAGACTGTTATTTGGAATAGGCTTATTAGCAGCTCAGTGTTAAGACAAGAAACAGATCAAATGTGTTTAAGTCCTTTTCCAAAATAATGATCTAGAAGAAATAGTGCATCCTGGAAAACAACGTGATTTTCAGTCAAAACTGCTAATAAGTACTTCGTTTATTGCATCTATTTTGCAAAAAAGAAAATGAAATATATAAAACAACAAAAATTTCTAAGTCAGGAAGAAAGATCAAAGAAAGTAGACGGAGTGTGTGTGTGTGTGTGTGTGTGTGTGTGTGTGAAGACTATAGAAAGAAAGGTCCCAGCAAGACCTTTGGCACTTGTATAAAAGATGAAAAGACATCAGATGGTATAGAATGGGAAAAAAATGAAAAGAGAATCTGAAAGCTTTCAAGTTACATTAAAGTTATTAGAAAATATGCCCAAAAGTACAAACATCAACTTTAAAGTAACTTCAAAAGGGACATAAACAAACTAATTTATATTTTCTTCAAAAGTAATTTCCTTTCCTAAAACGAAAATTTTCCACATAAAAAATAATGCAGAGAAAATGTCTTAAATGACCAGGTACTTAAATAGAAATATCCCAAGGCTGCCTTTACAAAAATTCTATATTTTCATCAATGAAATATGATAAATATACAAAGAGAATAGGACCAATTTCCTTTGGTAAACAGGATTATTCCTATCCATATGGAGTTTAGACTCATGAGTCTACAGGTATTAAGCTAATACTAATTTACACAAATATTTATTAGAAACCTGAGTACAACTAAGGAAAAATATAAAAATAAAATGATATGCTGCTTTGGATCTTTCAAAATCCCAACTAAAACCCATTTATCAAAACTTCTAAACACAGAAATACCATAAGCCAGCATTTCTAAGTATATAGTCAGGAGAAGTGATAGCTTATGTTCACCTAAAATTTGTTCATCAATATTCACAGCAAAATGATTTTTATCAGCCAAAACGTGAAAACAACCCAAATGTCCATTAACTAATGAAGAGATAAATAAAATCTGGCATATGCAGATTAAAGCTTTAAAAGTGGAGTTCTATAAAGTAATAAAAGAAAAAAAAAGTACTGATACATGCTATAAAATTCATGAACCCTTGAAGACACAATGCTAAGAAGCAAATTTATGATGTAATTCCATTTATATGAAATGCTGTGATTAGGCAAATATACAGCAACAGAAAGTAGACTAGAGGCTGCATAGGTTTGAGGGTGAGAAATGGGGAATGGGGATGCTAACATAGGTATGGTATTGGGGGCAATGAAGAAAGCATTCTAAAACATTGTGATAATGACTATATAACTTTCTAAGCACACTAAACCCACTGAATTGTATACTTCAAATGGGTGTATTGTATGATATGTGAATTATATCTCAATAAAGCTATTATTTCTAAAAAGGCGCCATTATCCATAATAAAATTAAAAGTTAATTTTAATTGCAGCAACTTTTAAAATACAATAAATTTCCCATTACTGCTTACATGGTTAAATTTAATATTTAAGTTATATGTAAGTAAAGCTAAAAATGCCACTTATAAAACAAGTTCAATATGTGTTAATAATGAAATAAACTAGACTGTAAAATCCACCTACTGACTTCACATCTTTTAATAATATAAAACATTTAAATAAATGAAAAATGACTACTAGAATTTTTCCAGCATATGAAGGATTGGGTCATGCATTTCCAACATCTATGACTTCAAGTAAAAATATACAAATTCTATAAATCACTTTCATAACTCAGTTTTAAATCTTAAAGAATATGTGGAAATCACTATGTATTTTAATTGCTATCACTGCTCAAACAAATCACCAAAAATTTAGTGGCTTAAAAAAAAACATAACTAAATTTATTATCTTATAGATCTACAGGTCAGAATTCTAGTATGGACCTTACCCAGTTAAAAATCAGGGTATTAGTAGGGTCACATCCCATTTTGGAAGATCTAAGGGCAGGATTTATTTTCTTAATTTTTGGAGCTCCTAGAGGTTACCCACATTCCTTAGCTCATTCCTTTAGGACCTCATCTGCCTATCTCTGATCCACTATCTGTAGTCACATGTCCCTCTTACTGACTACAGACAAGAAAGGTCCTCTGCTTTTAAAAGATCCTCTGATTAGATGAAGACCATATAGATATTTCTGGTTTATCTTCCCACCTCAAGAACCATAACTTTAATCATAATTGTAAAGCCCTTTCTATAAAGATACGATGTTCACAGGTTCTGTGTATTAGGATACAGACATGTTTGGGGTGAAAGTTTTCTGCCTACCACACTGAGGGAAATTAAATGCATATATTATTGACTTTTTGAAAACAAAAGTAACAATGAAATAAAAAATCCCTAAGTTTATAAAAATCACGCAAAATCATATAGATAAGAACTTACACAGTTATCACAATAAAAATGCTACTTTGTGTTAAAATTCAGTGACATAAAATTCAGTAACATAAAGTACAAGGGATTTAACTCCTTCCTACACTATTAAGAGACTACCACTCTCCCACCAGAAACAGAAAACATTCTCTCAAGAAAAATAGCCAAATGAATCCTGAAAATGAGTACCAGAACAAGAAAAGGGAGAAATGAGGTAGTCACTAGTAACTAGAGAGCTAACATTTAATTTTGGTTTTCCAAACTATAAGACCCATAATGCCCTATTTACATGTTTTGTAAATGTTAGGAAGTGAGAGACTACTTCTACTGAAATACTATAAAAAAATCTATAAATACCAATATTGAGGGCGTTTCCTCAAAGAAAATGCCTACAATTACCCTTTAGAGAACACAATGAATATAAAATTCTATACAGACTTAGCTATTTATTAAAAATAAGACTGGATATGCAAGCATCCCTGGTATTTGAACGATTCAACCTAAGACAGAGATAAACATGAACAGAAATGAGAAACTCAGCCAGGCACGGTGGTGATTGCCTGTAATCCAAGCAACTCACAAGGCCGAGGCAGGAAGATTGCAAGTTCAAAGCCATCACAGTAAATTAGTGAGGCACTTACAACTCAGGGAGACCCTATCTCTAAATAAAGTATTAAAAAGTGCTGGGGATGTGGTTCAGTGGTTAAGCACCCCTGGGTTCAATCCCCAGTAGAATAAAAAAAAAAGAAAAGAAATAAGGAAGTCAGAGGAAACAGTATAGGATAGAGAAAAAAAAAAGTGAAAAGTAATATTCTAGATAGATAAAAGTCTTAATGGTATTGAAATATGAACATTTGCTATTAAAAGAAAGAAGGAACAATAAAAATACATACATATCCCAAATTATTTTTCTCCAAAGAAAATTAGCCAAGTGCAGTGGCACACGCTTGTAGTCCCAGCACTTGGAAAGCTGTACCAGAAGGATCCTTTGAGTACAGGAATATAAAACCATCCAGGAAAACATAGTAAAACACTGTCTTTAAAAAACAAAAACAAACAAATAAACAAAGACTACAGATTCAAGCAATCATAAAAATGTGTTCCCTGCTAGAAAGACTAGACAGAGCAATTAGGCAAGAGTAGAAAATAAAAAGGATACAAAGAGGCAAAGGAAAAAGTCAAGTTATCACTGTTTTACAAATGATGTGATTCCCTATTTAAAAGATCCAAAGATTTCCACCAGAAGACTGCTAAAGCTAATAAATAAATTTGGAGAGCCGCCACACCCCACACCAGCAAGGTAGGCAGACCTGCGACTGACCAGCAAAACAGGCCCAGCGGCCCGCCTGCGGGGTAGACATGTCACCACAATTGGAGGAGGGGCAGAGCAGAGCCCCCGCCCGCCACCCGCGTCTGCAAGGTAGGCAGACCTGCACTGACCGGCAGAACAGGCCCAGCGGCCTGCCTGCGGGGTAGACATGTCAACCCAACTGGAGGAGGGGCAGAGCAGAGCCGCCGCCCGCCACCCACGCCTGCAAGGGAGGCAGACCTACACTGACCGGCAGCACAGGCCCAGTGGCCCGCTGGCATGGTAGACAGATCACCCCAATTGCAGGAGGAGCACAGCCGCCGCCCGCCCCTGCAAGGGAGAATTTGCAACTATACAAGAGCAATATAAATATATAGGGAGAAAATTCAATAAAACAACAGTTTCACCAAGCAGAAAGAAATGCGAGCAGTATGAAAAGACAAGGAAAGAAAGGACCACAAGCAATGCAGGTCAACTCAACTTTAGAAGAGGTAATAGCTGCAGCAGATGGAATGTCAAAGAATTCAGGATTTACATGCTTCAGATGATCTGGAGTCTCAAGCAAGACATTAGACAGCAAAATCAGACAATGAAAGATCACTTCAACAATGAATTACATAAACAAATCCAGGAAGCAAAGGATCAACTATACACGGAGATAGAGGTTATAAAAAACAAACAAACAGAAATCCTAGAAATGCAGGAAGCAACAAACAAACTTAAAAACTCAAATGAGAACACTACCAGCAGAGTAGAACACTTAGAAGATAGAACATCAGACAATGAAGACAAAGTATTTCAACTTGAAAAAAACATAGACAGATCAGTGAGACTCTTAAGAAACCATGAGCAGAACATCCAAGAAATATGGGATAACATAAAGAGACCAAATTTAAGAGTCATTGGGATACAGGAAGGTATAGAGGTCCAAACCAAAGGAATGAGCAATCTGTTCAACGAAATAATACGAGAAAACTTCCCAGACTTGAAGAATGAGACAGAATCCCAAATCCTAGAAGCCTACAGGACGCCGAACGTGCAAAATCATAAGAGATCGACATCTAGACACATTATAATGAAGATGCCCAACACACAAAATAAGGAGAGAATTTTAAAAGCTTCAAGAGAAAGGCAGCAGATTACATTTAGGGGTAAACTAATCAGGATAACAGCTGATCTTTCAACACAGACTCTGAAAGCTAGAAGATCCTGGAATAACATATTTCAAACGAATAAAGACAAAGGGTTCCAACCAAGAATTGTGTATCCAGTGAAATTAAGCTTCAGGATGGAAGATGAAATTAAAACCTTCCATGATAAACAAAAGTTAAAAGAATTTGCAGCTAGAAAACCATCTCTTCAAAACATCCTTGGCAAAACATTACAGGAAGAGGAAATGGAAAATAACAATGAAAACCAACAGTGGGAGGTAGTACACTAAAGGGAAAAAATAATCAAAGAGGAAAAACAAACCATGTTAAGTAACATAAATAAACAAATATGGCTGGAAGAAAAATCCATATCTCAATAATAACCCTAAATGTTAATGGCTTAAACTCACCAATTAAGAGACACAGGCTAGAGGAATGGATCAAAAAAAAAAAAAAAGATCCAACAATATGCTGCCTACAGGAGACGCATTTGATAGGAAAAGACATACATAGACTGAAGGTGAAAGGTTGGGAAAAATCATATCACTCATATGGACTTCGGAAAAAAGCAGGAGTGTCCATACTCATATCAAATAAAATAGATTTCAAGCCAAAGTTAATCAAAAGGGATAAAGAGGGACACTACATACTGCTCAAGGGAACCATACACCAACAAGACATAACAGTCATAAATATATATGCTCCAAACAATGGTGCAGCTATGTTCCTCAAACAAACTCTTCTCAAGTTCAAGAGTCTAATAGACCACCATACAATAATTATGGGAGACTTCAAAACACCTCTCTCACCACTGGACAGATCTTCCAAACAAAAGTTGAATAAGGAAACTATAGAACTCAATAATACAATTAATAACCTAGACTTGATTGACATATATAGAATATACCACCCAACATCAAGCAGTTACACTTTTTTCTCAGCAGCACATGGATCCTTCTCAAAAATAGATCATATATTATGTCACAGGGCAACTCTTAGACATTATAAAGGAGTAGAGATAATACCATGCATCTTATCTGATCATAATGGAATGAAAATGGAAATCAACGATAAAAGAAGGAAGGAAAAATCACGCATTACTTGGAGAATGAACAATAGGTTACTGAATGATCAGTGGGTTATAGAAGACATCAAGGAGGAAATTAAAAAATTCTTAGAGATAAATGAAAACACAGACACAACATATCGGAATCTATGGGACACAATGAAAGCAGTTCTAAGAGGAAAATTCATTGCCTGGAGTTCATTCCTTAAAAAAAGGAAAACCCAACAAATAAATGATCTCACACTTCATCTCAAAATCCTAGAAAAAGAACAGCAAAACAACAGCAAAAGAAGTAGAAGGCAAGAAATAATTAAAATCAGAGCTGAAATTAATGAAATCAAAACAATTGAAAAAATTGACAAAACTAAAAGTTGGTTCTTTCTTTGAAAAAATAAATAAGATCGACAGACCCTTAGCCATGCTAACAAAGAGAAGAAGAGAGAGAACTCAAATTACTAGCATACAGGATGAAAAAGGCAATATCACAACAGACACTTAAGAAATACAGAAGATAATTAGAAAATATTTTGAATCCTTATCCTCCAATAAAATAGAAGATAGTGAAGACATCGATAAATTTCTTAAGTCATATGATCTGCCCAGATTGAGTCAGGAGGATATAGACAACCTAAACAGACCAATATCAATTGAGGAAATAGAAGAAGCCATCAAAAGACTACCAACTAAGAAAAGCCCAGGACCGGATGGGTATACAGCAGAGTTTTACAAAACCTTTAAAGAATAACTAATACCAATATTTTCAAGCTATTCCAGGAAATAGAAAAAGAGGGAGAACTTCGAAATTCATTCTACGAGGCCAACATCACCCTGATTCCTAAACCAGACAAAGATACTTCAAAGAAAGAAAACTACAACCAATATCTCTAATGAATCTAGATGCAAAAATCCTCAATAAAATTCTGGCAAATCGGATACAAAAACATATCAAAAAAATTGTGCACCATGATCAAGTAGGATTCATCCCTGGGATGCAAGGCTGGTTCAATATACGGAAATCAATAAATATTATTCACCACATCAATAGACTTAAAGATAAGAACCATATGATCATCTAGATGGATGCAGAAAAAGCATTCGACAAAGTACTGCATCCCTTTATGTTCAAAACTCTAGAAAAACTAGGGATAACAGGAACATACCCCAATATTGTAAAAGCTATCTATGCTAAGCCTCACGCTAGCATCATTCTGAAAGGAGAAAAATTGAAGGCATTCCCTCTAAAATCTGGAACAAGACAGGGATGCCCTCTCTCTCCACTTCTGTTCAACATAGTTCTCAAAACACTGGCCAGAGCAATTAGACAGACGAAAGAAATTAAAGGCATAAAAATAGGAAAAGAAGAACTTAAATTATCACTATTTGCAGGTGACATGATTCTATACCTAGCAGACCCAAAAGGGTCTACAAAGAAACTATTAGAGCTAATAAATGAATTCACCAAAGTGGCAGGATATAAAATCAACACGCATAAATCACAGGCATTCCTGTATATCAGCGACAAATCCTCTGAAATGGAAATGAGGACAACCACTCCATTCACAATATCCTCAAAAAACATAAAATACTTGGGAATCAACCTAACAAAAGAGGTGAAAGACTTATACAATGAAAACTACAGAACCCTAAAGAGAGAAACAGAAGATCTTAGAAGATGGAAAAATATACCCTGTTCATGGATAGGCAGAACTAACATCATCAAAATGGCGATATTACCAAAAGTTCTCTATAGGTTTAATGCAATGCCAATCAAAATCCCAACGGCATTTCTTGTACAAATAGAGAAAGCAATCATGAAATGCATATGGAAAAATAAAAGACCCAGAATAGCAAAAACAACTCTAAGCAGGAAGTGTGAATCAGGAGGTAAAGCGATACCAGACTTCAAACTATACTACAGAGCAATAGTAACAAAAACAGCATGGTACTGGTACCAAAACAGTGGGGTGGACCAATGGTACAGAATAGAGGACACAGAAACCAATCCACAATATTACAACTATCTTATATTTGATAAAGGGGCTAAAAGCGTGCAATGGAGGAAGGATAGCATCTTCAACAAATGCTGCTGGGAAAACTGGAAATCCATATGCAACAAAATGAAACTGAATCCCTTTCTCTCGCCATGCACAAAAGTTAACTCAAAATGGATCAAGGAGCTTGATATCAAATCAGAGACACAGCGTCTGATAGAAGAAAATGTTGGCTACAATCTACATACTGAGTGGTCGGGCTCCAAATTCCTCAATAGGACACCCATAGCACAAGAGTTAATAAGTAGAATCAACAAATGGGACTTACTCAAAATAAAAAGTTTTTTCTTAGCAAAAGAAATAATAAGAGAGGTAAATAGGGAGCCTACATCCTGGGAACAAATCTTTACTCCTCATACTTCAGATAGAGCCCTAATATCCAGAGTATACAAAGAACTCAAAAAATTAGACAATAAGATAACAAATAACCCAATCAACAAATGGGCCAAGGACCTGAACAGACACTTCTCAAAGGGGGACATACAATCAATCAACAAGTACATGAAAAAATGCTCACCATCTCTAGCTGTCACAGAAATGCAAATCAAAACCACCCTAAGATACCATCTCACTCCAGTAAGATTGGCAGCCATTATGAAGTCAAACAACAACAAGTGCTGGCGAGGATGTGGGGAGAAGGGTACACTTGTACATTGCTGGTGGGACTGCAAATTGGTGCAGCCAATTTGGAAAGCAGTATGGAGATTTCTTGGAAAGCTGGGAATGGAACCACCATTTGACCCAGCTATTCCCCTTCTCGGTCTATTCCCTAAAGACCTAAAAAGAGCATGCTACAGGGACACTGCTACATCGATGTTCATAGCAGCACAATTCACAATAGCAAGACTGTGGAACCAACCTAGATGCCCTTCAATAGACGAATGGATAAAAAAAAAATGTGGCATTTATACACAATGGAGTATTACTCTGCATTAAAAAATGACAAAATCATAGAATTTGCAGGGAAATGGATGGCATTAGAGCAGATTATGCTAAGTGAAGCTAGCCAATCCCTAAAAAACAAATGCCAAATATCTTCTTTGATATAAGGAGAGTAACTAAGAGCAGAGTAGGGAAGAAGAGCATGAGAAGAAGATTAACATTAAACAGGGATGAGAGGTGGGAGGGAAAGGGAGAGAGAAGGGAAATTGCATGGAAATGGAAGGAGACCCTCAGGGTTATACAAAAGTACATACAAGAGGAAATGAGGGGAAAGGGGGAAGAAATAACAAGGGGGAGAAATGAATTACAGTAGATGGGGTAGAGAGAGAAGAGGGGAGGGGAGGGGAGGGGAGGGGGGATAGTAGAGGATAGGAAAAGCAGCAGAATACAACAGACACTAGTATGCCAATATGTAATTCAGTGGATCTGTAACCGATGTGATTCTGCCATCTGTATACAGGGTAAAAATGGGAGTTTATAACC
Organism: Marmota monax; assembly: GCF_021218885.2. Taxonomy (NCBI): domain Eukaryota; kingdom Metazoa; phylum Chordata; class Mammalia; order Rodentia; family Sciuridae; genus Marmota; species Marmota monax. The sequence continues at coordinate 994,264 of NW_026694617.1, read as the reverse complement.
CACTTGAATCAAAATGTGAAATATGATATATCAAGAACTATGTAATGTTTTGAATAACCAACAATAAAAATTATAAAAAAATTAAAAAAAAATCCTTAGCACACTAATTTCAAAATATTTTATCTTATCTTAAAATAAAATTAATTTTAGAACAAAGTTTCCTTGTTACTCCTACTGTAGCGATTTCTTATAAGTTTTAGTATATGTTAACACCCTATGATGTTTATTCAGTTCTAAATATATTCTTATTTCATTTTGAATTTGTTTTTGCCCTGTAAAATATTTGAAAGTGCTTCATAAATTTTAAATCTAGACTGCAAGAGGCCAGGCCCAGCCCAGACTACCCACACCAGACCCTGCGGGACCCAGTCTCAGAGTAGGCCTGGGTCCACCCCTTCTTCACCCGATGGGCAGACACCCATGGGAGCCTAGCCTCTGGCACAGGACTGCCTCTTCCAACCAGCAGACTACCGCAGGAGCCCATGCCCGGCACAGATCCATCCACACCAACTTGCGCAGGATCCAGGTCCAGGGTAGATCTGAGTTGCCCCCCGACCTGGGAGCCTAAGCCTAACCCACTTCCATTTTGGGACCCTGCAGTCATCGCCATAGTTTCCCCATGCAATAATCTGAAACTTTTTTTAAATTTTTTTATTAGTTGCTCAAAACATTACAATGATCTTGACATATCATACATTTAACCTGAAACTTTTTGCCAGCAGACAGGGCCTAGAAGCAGCTGCATCTCAGAGCAGGCATCCCAAAGGGAGTGTGAGGCCCACCTTTCAGACCCATTTCTGTAAGACATTGCTTCCATCTTGGGGCACCTCAACTATTATCTCGAGTTACCTCGGCCATTGCCACCACCAACTTTAGATGCAGTAACATACATTGAGGAACACCAGCAGGGTCTGGAAGTGCAACATCACGGTGAGGTACAGACAATCTGCACGGGAACTACAAGAATACAGGGAAGAAACTGTAATATCTCCGATCCATACTGCAAGAAAGGAAGACACATAGACAACATGAAAAAACAAGGGAGGAAAGTGCCCCAAACAAACCAGGATACTGTACTATATAATACTATAATAACAGAACCCAAGGACAGCAAAGTTGGTGAAATGTCAGAGAAGGAGTTCAGAAAATTCATAATTAAATTTTAAATCTAGAAGAGTGGAGAACTTTGTATTTTAATAATAATGCATGGTAATTAGAAAGTGGACTTCATTTACAGGTTTGTATTTATTGAGACTGAATGTAAGGACTAGTTCATAAGTATACTTTGTATTCTATGCGTGCTTAAAAATAACATGGGCTTGATTCTCAGCACAACATGTAAATAAAAAAAATAAAGGTCCACTAACAACTAAAAAATGTATTAAAAAAACATGGACTTCACTTTTGAGAGCATTGTCAATGGTGTAATACCTACACTAAGTAAATACAGGTTTGAAGCTATTAAATGCTATTATTTTTATGATTATGAAGTGCTGGGAGCCATTAGCCAAGTAGGTATGACAATTTCCTTGCCAGCGTACCCCATGTTGCAGTGACATTGAATGTACGTGACCTTGCTCAAGGACCAAGGCAGATTAGGGTGTTCCCGGTTTTAAGATAATCGTGTTTAGGGCGTTCCCAGTTTAGGTTCCAGGTTTAAGGTTTAAGATTATTCCTGCTGGGAATAGGGCGTATCCTGCTGCCTGAGTTCCCCTTGAGTTCTCACGGGATTCAGACAGTATATTTTTGGAGATAGAAGCCCAGTGGAGGTGGATTTGGGCAGAGAACGTGGATTTGGGAAGAGAACGTGGATTTCCCCAGAACGTGATTGTAGACGGCTGGTGTGAGTTTGGGAAAAAAGAGTTGCTGTTTGAATCTACAAGCTGTGTGGTGGCTCGTGATTGTGTGCCCAGCCAGACTGCGGCATTTGTGCCCAGCCAGACTGCGGCAATGAAGTGGCTTTTTTATCTCTGCTAATCATAGTTAAAGTCATTTTATCTTTGTATTAATTTAGTTATAGCAGTTTGTGTTGGTAGCTTTGTTCCTGGTATTTCACTTTTACTTATTTATTTTCAATTTGTATTTGTCCTTCAATTTTATAGTTGTTCCCTCTGAATAGCATGGCTGTACAGACATAAGGGTTGGGAGTTGAGCCTTTTGACCCCCAATCTGAAAGCCCCCCTCTTTTAAATAATGGAGTTGTCTCATTTGCATTTGCTAATATTACTTACATATTTAAATTGATTTCTGCTATTATTTGTTTCTTCTATTTGTTATACATTTTTCTGCTACATTTTTAAAATTTTCCTTCCTCTTCTTTCTTTCCTCATTTGAAAATTACATATTTCCCACTATCTTAGAGGACAATCTAAAAATTGAGCACGTGTCCTTTAATTAACAATGTCTAAAGTAGTCAGCATACATAACCTCTCTTCTCAAAGAATTAAAAAATCATAAACTATTTTAGCTCTAACCTTACCCCATTTTGCATGTTATTGTTTGGTAAGTTAATGATACCTTATTGTAAATGCTCTTAATGTAGTTATTATTGTCATTTGGTTTGTTTATAGTAAATGTCTGTTTAAATCAACTAACATGTTTAACAATTTCTCCCCACACAATGGTATTTGGTCTCATTCCTTTATTCCAACTCTGTATTCTTAATACTAAAGCATTTCTGTTGACTGTAATTTCAGTGGGAATACAATAGTTAAAATGCTCTATTTTCCACCTGAAATTTTCTTATTTCACCATCATTTATGAAATACATAAATGACTAAACACAGAATTTAAATTGACAAGATTTTTTTCCCTTGGCATTTAAAATGTATTATTTCATTGCCTGTGAACTCTGTATTTACTGCTAAAAACTTGAGATCACTATTTTTTTCCTTTATATATAATTAGATACGCTCTCTCTTCCTCCTTCCCTCTTTCCCTCCCTATCTCTCTCTTTCTCCCTCCCCCACTCCGTGCTGCTCTCCCACTACTATGCTCTTGCTATTTTCATTACAGATATTAAAACATTTCTACAATATTAAATAAATAAATAAATTTGGCAAAACAGCATTTTACAAAATCAACATAAAAAAATCAGTAGCTTTCCTACACAGCAATACTAAACAGGCTACAAAAGAAATCAGGAAAACAATCCCATTCACAATGGTCTCAAAAAAGAAAAAAAGAAATACCCAAGAATAAACCCAACCAAAGAGCTAAAGATGTCTACAATGAAAACTACAGAACACTGAAGGAAGAAACTGAAGAAGACACTACAAGATGAAAAGTCTTCCCAAGTTAATGGACAGGCAGAATTAATATCATTAAGATGATGATATTACCAAAAGTGATATACAGATTCAATGCAATATACAGATTCAATCAAAATACCAACAACATTTTTTATAGAACTAGAAAAAAAATCCTAAAATTTGGAAGAATAAAAGAGAATAATCAAAGTAATTCTAAGCCAATGAAGCAATGCTGAAGGTATTAGAATATCTGACTTCAAATTATACTACAAAGCTACTATTAAAGTTCATAAAGTAAGGAAGCATATTTCTAATATTCTATTATAGTATTTCTACTACTAATAAATCCTATTTATTTTTAGAAAACTACTATCATTAAGATGTCAATATCTAATTCACTACATAAAACAATTAAATGTCACTTTGTAAAGGCACAAAGGAAATTTTTCAAAAGAAAATAACAACTTGGAAACAAGTCAACCTGCAATACATAACACCTAGCAGCCCACTTGTTGAAAAGTATATCATGCAGGTAATTTTTTAGAAATAAGAACAATGATTATAACAGATTTACCAGAAAGGGAAAAAGTAAAGATCCTCAACAAATGTGGTCTTTAAAAATAAAATAAAAATAAAATCCTGAAAGCATAATTATAACATTTTAATTACCTCCCTAAGTCTGAATATTAATGTGAATATTTTAACCTTCTAATAAACAAACATAGGGACAAAAATAAATAAAACTGTGAATTTAGAACCTAACTATTGGGTGTACAAAAGAATGGAGATGATCTAATTCATCTTACAAATGGGGATATATATGAAAACAAAGTGTTGTTGTCTGGATCTTAAATATCCCCCAAGGTCATATGTTGAAGGCATGATCGTCAGCCTGACGTGCTACTGGATGGTGATAAAATATTTAGAAGGTGCGACCTAAAGGAAAGAAGTTAGGTTATTGGAGGTGTGCCCTTGAAGGGGAAATTAGTATCCTGAACGCTTTCTCTCTTTTTGCTTCCCAGCCTCCATAAGGTAAACAGTTTTGCTCCACACACTCCCTGCCATGATAATCCACCTTCTTATAGGCCTGAAAGGATCGTAAACTGAAAACTTTAAAACTGAGCCAAAATCATTCTTCCCTCCTTTAAGTTGATTATCTAAATGAATGTATCACAGTGACAGAAAGCTAACACACAAGGTAAATTAAGCATACTTTTCCAAGGCCACATAAAGGGTCACTGGTAGACTATGGACTAGAGTTAAAATCCATTCCAGATATTTCCACTATAGTATGCTATCTTACCAGTTTTTGATGCTACCTAAAATGCTCAAGAACTTGATTTTATATACTCTTTTAAAGGGAATAATATTACCAAAAAAATTATTTTAGGGAAATAAGATTACATGTTAAATGCTAATTTTAAGGCAAAATTAAAAGTCATACACATACTTCTTTTTTTTTTTTTTTTCCAGTGCTGGGGATTGAAACCCGGGTCCTCAAGCATACTAGGAAAGCTCTTCACCACTGAGCTACATCCATAGACACCAAATATTTGTAAGTATGTAGACATAAGAAAATAATTTAAGTTTTAAAAAGACTCTTTAATTAGTCTATGTGCAAAACTCAATTACACTAATGATTCTTTCCTTAGCACAAAAATAATTAAAAAAGAAACAAGTGATCCTAAAAAATATTCATTTACTTATCTTACAAAATTACATGTTAAATAAAACTTTGTTGAAAGTATGCTAAAACTCATTAATAACTTTAATTAATAAATAAGCCTATATTAAAACTAGATTATTATTATGATGATTTTACCCAATTAATTTCTTTAAAGGATTGCCAAGTTAATAATATAAAAAGCTGTTGTCTTCAAGATGCCTAGCATGGCTGGGATTATGGCTCAGTGGTAAAGTGCTTACCTAGCACATGTGAAGCCCTGGTTTCAATCCTCAGCACCACATAAAAATAAATAAAATAAAGGTATTGTGTCCATATACAACTAAAAAAAAATTTTTTTTAAAGATGCCTAGCATAAGAATGCATAGGTGTAGGTAAAACAGCTAAAGATATCATGATACCTAAATGAGGTTCAAAAATTTTACAAGCAATTTTATGGGAGGGGCACCAATGCTTTTACTAGTATCCAGTCTGCTATTATTTAAAAAATTTCCATTGATCAATATCCAGGTTTTAAAAAATGCAAATTAAGACTTTCTCATCCAGAAGAACATTTCCTTAAGGAAAGTCAAGTAGTAAATCTTAGTGGCTTCAATCTTTAGTCATTCTATTCCACTTCACAACTATCATGTTACCAGCTGGGGCAATTTAATAATACCTCACAAATGGGCAACTATACTTCTAGTTTACATGACATTTGAGTCAATTTTACCTTGAGGGCATATAAAACATCTTCATTTTAATCTCCTATTCATCATCCAGCCCAGTGCCTTATATTATTAGTTGCTAAGCACATACTTGTTGAAAAATATAAACCTGATCACAATTCAAAAGTAGGACAAGGGGTCAAAGCAAAGAACAGAGAATACTAAAAGACAGCCAATTTTTATTCTTGAACATGGAGAACAATTCACCTCAGGAATAAATACGGCCAAAACCACTCATGCAAAAGAAAAATTTCCCCCAGTTTTGAAAACTGTGAAGAAAACAGAAAGTCATATTTCTATATATTATAAACAAAAGTTCATTTTAAAGTATTTCCTCCCTACTACTGAACTCCACAGGTTTACTCAAGAGGACAGAATAGGTTCAAGATAAAATCACTGAGGCTGTGAACTGTATTGCATACGCCAAAAGTCATGATACACCCTTTAAGCATTGTGAGATAAAGCTGAATATTTAAAAAATCCAAGTAGGTGAAATAACTGGAGAATTTCTGGTATCTTCAAAGTTATGAAAAATAAAACAATGAAATGTTAGAACTAGAATATATGTAATGATAAAATGGACTGCGATGTTAGATAGTGAATTCATCAGAGATTAATCAAAGAGTAACCCACAAGGTCAATGGATTGCAATGTTGTTTTTAGTTCAATGCCAAAGGAATGATCATGAAAGTATAAAAGGAATAAAATATTACTTGAAACTAATAGAAGTATTACAATAAAAATTCATAGTTGAAAGATTAGAACCATAAGTTCAAGAAAAAGAGTTTTTTTTTTTTTAACCCAAGAAATAGAGGAAAACACTGAATATGAAATGTGGTCATTTTACATTTAAAGGTAGGCAAGATATATATATATATATATATATATATATATATATATATATGAACTCACTGTCCTATATACAGGCTATTATGTAGAAGAAAAACAATCCTCTCAATATAAAAGAATCTATATTAAGATAAATCATACTATAGTTCCAAAGTTTTCATTCCTACAATAAATGAATGATGTATGAAAGAATTATTATTACTGGCTATCAGTATGTAAAGTAAAATTATTGTAAATTTTCAAATTTTATCCAGAATATATAATTGTGTATCTGAAAGTTTTTATTTTATAAAATGATATTATCATATATTCTGAATGTAGAAATCTGAAGCATAGGCTCAACAATTAAAAGTAAATAAATTATATTAAAGTTGACCTTTGAAACAGACATTGACAATGGATAGTTTAAATCATTACATTCTAAAGGGAAGCATTGCTTAATGCAATCAAACTAAAGGAGACTTTCCTTACCAGAGTGTCTAATTAAAAAATCCTTATATTCTAAAAAGAAATTCTCTAACTTCTATGAATAAGAGAAAAAGAGAAAGAAAATGACTGGACCCAAATGGGCTAACAACATATCATCTGGCAGGAGACCCTTTATATTAATATTCCTTTCTTCACTCATGTAACTTTCTTTCTGCTCATTTCTAAAACAGACAAAAAAGAGAGGTGGGAACCTGACTCACTCTCATTAACCGGGAAACACTGTGAGGATTCCAGCAAACCAAGACAGAATTAAACCGCTCTCAGTTTTAAATACTGCTGAACCAGTAAAAATTCCAGGTCTACCTTCTTTGATCTTTACTCTTGGCATTTTATAACTCTTAGTCACTGGATTTTTGCTTCCAGTGATTCATTTAACTACCTAATTCAGAACTTATTGCATGTTTTGCCCAATACGCAAGGATGGAATTAAAAAGGTATATAAAAAAGGAATAAAAAAGGTAATATCCTAATCCTCAAAGAGAAGAAAAAGAGGGAAGGGACAGAGGAGTCTGGATGTCTTACTTTACAAGGACCTACCATGGGCCAAACAAGCACTAGATTAGGCATTTGGTTACTATGCCAGATTATCTGTAGTCAATTTGGCACACACCTCTACCATCACTGCTATAACCATCTTTCTTAACTAAGGCTGGAAACCATATTTCCTATAATCCCCTTCTCTCTATAGTTCCATGTTAATAACCTTATGTTTGAAATGAGTAAGTAAAGTAAGGTCATTTTTTCTCAGGAAATCATGTTGCTTTCTAGATACTAAGGCTTCACATATCTTTCCATCAATTCCCACTTACAGTCCTGGATCATGCTACAGACTTCCCCATGAGTTCCTATTTTTTCATCTACTCAACACTGTTCTTCAGGCTGAGATCATCACCATCAAATTCTCTGTCCTAATGTCGACTCTCAACACTTACTTGGTGTTTCAGGGTAAGATATTTCACTGACAAATTTTCTGATATTCAGCAAAACTATTCTGACCTACACAGACAACTTTTTTGAAATCAACATTTCCCACATACTCATCACTATATAAATCCTTTCTTTTTAAATATTTAATTTTTAGGTGTAGATGGACACAACACAATGCCTTTATTTTTATGTGGTGCTGAGGATCAAACCTGGGTCCTGTCCATGCTAGGCGAGCTCTCTACCGCTGAGTCACAATCCCAGCCCACTATATAAATCCTTAATTCCCCACAGAATTGCCCATTTTCCTGATCAAATCACCAGTGGTATATTAAGCTACTGAAAGAATGTAGAGTCTGTGATTCTAGCCCATAAAGAACCTGGAACAATTAGTAGTAATTGTTGGGAGCCGTGTATATTTTATGGGTTTGTTTGAGCCATTAAGGCAGGGAAGCTGCTTTTCTGGGAATTTGTGGGTGAAATTCCCTGGTTTGAGAAAGCCCAGATCATGCTGGCACCCTGCCTTAGCTCACAGCCTTAGGATCAAACTAAGACACCAAAAGATGGGAGTAACCTACCAAGCACCAAACAACCTGTTTGGGCGTAAAACCTACCAAGCACCAAACAACCTGTTTCCTGCAAGATCCCTGCCACACTGAAACCTCTAATGTACTTCCCCTTAAATAAAGGACTGGGGCCTTGTTCAGTTGTTCAGTTCCAATTCCTGTCAGGGATGGAAGATCCATCAGATGCCCCCCTTTAAATCTAATTTCTGGCTTTGTCTTTTATTACTTACTGATTATTTCAGATTTTTTATTTTCCCAGGAGGCTCATATCTCCAAGCAGGAATCTGCTCTAATGGGGTGCTGGTAAATCCAGCAAAAAATCCTATCCAGAAAGTCAGCACAATGAAGTGAAAGAATGACATGAGGCTAGCTAAGTGTGAAGCACAGTTCTGTCACTTAGATACTGTATGTCTAAGACAAATTACTAAAAATTCTTTGCCGCAGTTTTGCATCTGTAAAATGGAAATTATATCAGTGGCCACTTTACAGGGTAGTTATGACAATTAATAGAATGTAAACAGTAAATACCCAATAAAGGTTGTATAAAAATATAAACTTTGCAATCCTTTTTTTCTTTAGAATGGTCCTCTTATTAGTATCCAGTAACAAAAGAGAGAATAACAGTTATGGAGACATCAAAATAACTACAGATGTAGTATTTTCAGAACCAATCTAAGCTGCTACAAAATAAAATCTCTGGAGCTAGAAATAGTTTAAAAATAATTTTCTAAAACCGTATCCTTTCTTTTTTATTTATTAACACTATCATATTTCTGTGCTTCTTGAACTATTCCTAAACTACTATTCCATATGTCTAATAATTTTTCTTGCCTTTATTTTGACAGAGAAAAAGAAATTTAAGATATTCAAAGTCTAAGATATGTATACTCATAAGAGAGGCACATGAAATGAGGAATGAAAATCAAAAGGGACTTTTTGTCTTTAATTATACTCTTAAAATTTCTTACAATAAAAAAGTATTCATGTATTACTTTGTTTTTAAAATTTCATCAAAAAATAATTCAATCACTCAGAATAACAAATTTCAATAAAAACTGATGGTACCTTAACATTAAACGTGAGGTAATGTTAAAATAAGAAACAGAGACAGCTCCTATGTTTGCACTGAAAGGGTACTTTCTGAAAATACAACATTTCATTTTTAGACTTGCAACAGTTCTTTTAAATCATTATTTTTAATACTAAATCTTTAGTGCCACATTTTTTTTCAAGTAACTTTTCTGGCTAATCTTTTTAGTATCTTTGGATAGGAAAAAATGCAGGATAAAAAGTAATACTGGGCCTGCTCACCTTGAAAACCATCTACATCTTATTGAAACTACTGTCTCAAATATGCTACATTCTTTCAGATTTCTATAAATCTTTATTAAGGAAACCAGAGTAGAATGAAATGAAAAATGACTTTTCTCAGTATCCAAACAATACAATAGTGTACCTTGCTGAAGTGTTCTATTCCCTGTTGAACTCTTTGGACATGATAAATGGAAAACTGCCTGTCAGCAGAAAAAAGTAGATGCCATTCTTCTAACGGCAACTTTGGCACAAATCAGGCATTACAGAAGGAAAATAGTTATGGGCCTCTCTCCTTTAACATTGATCTGATCAAGTGAAGGGATCGAAAAGATCCTTGTTGCTTAATCAAAAAGGCTTAAATGCAATAAGGCAAATGCTTGAGTATATTTGGAGTGACTAGATTTAAGAAAAAAATGGATAAGAAAATCACTACATGCTGCTCCATTTTCACTCTCAATTCAAAATTACACATTTTCCCCAGAGCAGGTTTCATAGTATCCATTTTGGAGGTAAAGAAGCAAATTATAACACAAGAATATTAAAACAAATATATACTAGTAGTTCTTACATACATATGCCAACAATGAGCTTGCTGATATATTGCTCCTAATTTTTTTCTTTTCTTTTTTAACATCAACTTCCACAAGGCAGAATAGCCATCAAAAGATTTTATTAACTTTAACACTGCTTCACTGTGAATGACAGTGATGGCAATGTTCCTGCATAACTTGACAAGGAATATTACTAAAACTGAAAATAAAAAGAAAAGTTATATTGAATCTAATATTTAATGAGAATGAACTCAGTTACACAAGTTATTAAGTATATATGTGCCCAGCTTCTTACCAATAATCCTGTACTAAGGAAAGAAACAGTAATGTTCTGGTATCAGATTAGAGTACCATAAGAGAAAAACCATACCTATTAAGAAAGCTACTTAGTAACCAAATGTTTGACAAAACTGCATTCATGCCTCAACAAATGTTCATCTACAGATCTCAAAAAAGATGAGAGTTAATTAAAGCTATCTGGGTTTGATTCCTTTTGTGCTGTTTATTCTCTGGAAGATCACAGGTAAGTTACTTCAGTTTCATTATATGTAAAATGGGAGCTATAATAATTAAATCCATCTTAAGGGAAGTAACCTGTGAAATTTGGTACACTGGTATATAATGAGCCCTTAATAAATTTCAGGTTGCTAAATCCTATTATTAAACCAGTTTATGTAAAAGGAAACAAATACCCTCCCCATCCTGCCCCATCCTTTTCTGACTTAACTACCTTTGGAAAATGTAATGAAGTCAAAATCCAAGCATTAGCAAGAAATACAAAATAAAATGGCTGCATTTGGTAGTAGTAGTAGTAGTAGAAACACACCAGAACTTAATGTAAATATTTTAGCATGTGAATTTCTTCCTTTACCCTTTGACTTCCTTCCTAATTTGATGTTATTTTTAAACATAAAGACAAAAAGTACAAAACGTAAGAAAGTAATAGAAGGGGCAGGATGGGGAGGGTATTCATTTACTTTTACACAAAATGATTTAACTATAGTATTCAGCACCTAAAATTTCTTGAGTGCTCATTATATGCCAGTGTACCAAATTTCACAGGTTATCAATAAAAATGGGACTTCAATCTAAAGCATCCCTAATCATTTTATATTTTTTACTTGAAATAAAATCCCTTTCATTAAACAAGTTAAGGAAAAGGAAGTAAACAAAAGTAATCAAGTTTCTAAATAGTGGAGATTTTTTTTGGAGATTCAATATGTATTTGAATTCTCATAAATAAGAAAAATCCACGTTACATATCGTAAAATTAAATGGCTCTGGCATCTTGTCTTTGATGTTATTTTTACCAATATCTTAGAATGATGTTGGTCTTGGGTTTAACATATATACCTTTTAAAATGTTGAGGTAGTTCCTAGTATGCCTAGTTTTTCTAATGTTTGAGCATGAATGAACACTGTATTTTGTCAAATACTTTTTGTGCATCTCTTTAAATAGTCATGTTATTATTGTCTATTGATGTGATGAATTATGTTTACTGATTTCCGTTTGTTTAACTTTGCATGAGAGACATTTTTTATTTTCAATGTCTGCCTCTTCTTCAGGGAAATATAAAAATATTTTTAGGATTAGTTATCATTGTTTGTTTTGTTAACTGTTAATTTAGAGTGCCTTTATTTTTCTCCTTTAAATTAAAATTAAGTTTTCTTAAAAGTTCCTTTCAGAAATCCATAATAATCTCTATATTGTTATCCCTTAAAAGATCTTAGGAACTGACTTTCTTAACAAGACTCCTAAAGTGTAAGAAGTAAAATCAAGAATCAACAAATAGGACGGAATCAAAATTAAAAAGCTTCTTCACAGCAAAGGAAACAATTACGTAAGAGAGAGTTTACAGAATTGGAAAAAGTCTTTGCCACAGGCACCTCAGATAGAGCATTAATCTCCAGGATATATAAAGAACTCAAAAAACTTGACACCAAAAAAAACAAATAATCCACTCAGACACTTCACAGAAGAAATACAATCAACAAATATATGAAAAAAAGTTAAACATATATGAAAATATATGAAAAAAAGTTAAACATCTTCTAGCAGAAATGCAAATCAAAACTATACCAAGAGTTCATCTCACTCCAATTATCGAGAATACAATTAAAAATAAATGTTGGTGAGGATGTGAGGGAAAAGGTACACTCATATATTGCTGGTGGGACTGCAAATTAGTACAACCACTCTAGAAAGCATTATGGAGATTACTCAGAAAATTTGGAATGGAACCACCATTTGACCCAGTTATCCCACTCCTGGGCATATACTCAAAGGACTTAAATCAGCATACTACAGTGACATGGCCACATCAATGTTTATTACAGCAGCTCAATTCACAATAACTAAACTATGGAACCAACCTTAGTGCCCTTCAACAGAGGAATGGATAAAGAAAATGTGGTATATATACACAGTGGATTTGCCAGTAAATGATTGGAACTTAAGACTATCATGCTAAGTGAAATAAGACAATCCCAAAAAACCAAAGGCTAAATGTTCTTTGATATGCAGATGCTAGCACCTGATGAGGGGAAGGAGTAGGTAAGAACAGAAGTATTCTGGACTAAACAAAGAGAAATGAAGGGAAGGGAGAGAGTTTGAGATTAGGAAAGATCATAGAATGAATTGGACATTACTTTCCTATGTTCATATATAAATACACAACTAGTGTAGTTCCACGTCATGTACAACCGTAAGAATGGGAAGTTATACTTCCTTGTATTATGTCATTCTACTGTCATATATAATTAAAAAGAACAAATACATTCTACTGTCATATATAACTAAAAGAATAAATTAAAAAAAATCTTTAAAAAGTCTCCCAGCCTGGCGTGGTGTTACATGCCTGTAATCCCAGCCGCTCGGGAGACTAAGGCAGGAGGACTGTGAATTCAAAGCCAGCCTCAGCAAAAGCGAGGCACTAAGCAACTCAGTGAGACCCTGTATCTAAAAAAATACAAAATAGGGCTGGGGATGTGGCTTAGTAGTCTAGTGCCCCTCAGTTCAATCCCCAGTACGAAAAAAATTAAAAATTAAAAAAAAGTCTCCCATAACAACTTGTAATTGCAAGCCAACCCTAATGAATTTGGAGCAGAAATTTTTTTTCTACAGATGAAATGGAAAATACCCACACACATCAATCTTTTACTTTGTCTCAGGTTGGTAAAGAAGCCTGGAAATAGAAACAAACTTTCTACAGGAAATTCTTTAAATCTTAGCCTCAGAAGAAAAAAAAAAAAAGCCAAAAGACTTGCCTACAGATTTCTCAGAAGAGGAAATACAACTTATATACCTATAATAGATGCTCAGAATTACTGGTATTTAGAAAAATGTAATTTAAATGACAATATACTTTTTTTCCCCATTCTTTACTTTGGAAAACATTAAAACATTGAACAAGTTTACAAACCAAAAAAAAAACATTAGCCATCGCTGCTATGTGTAAACTGGTGTGGAAAACATGTCATTATCTACCAAAATTAAAGATACAGATAGTCTATAATTCAGCGAATCTACACTTTAGTACATACCCTAACTCCGTTACCATTCTGCAAGAAACATTAACAAAAATATTTATACCAAACCATTAATAATAGAAAAGCATGGAAACATGACAAAGGAAAAACTCAATAATAGTCTATTCATTAGAATAGATATACATTAGAATAGCTGTTCAATAGAATAACTATATATTAGTGAAGTAAACTACAACTATATGGATCAGTATTTATGAATTAAATTGACATGTTGGAAAAAATATCAAACTACAGAAGAAGTTTGACTCCAATAACACAAAATTTAAAACCTGAAAGACTAAACAATATGTATTATTGTGAGTAAATAGGTTTGAAATATATTTTAAAAAATTAGAGAATGAGAAATATGAAGTTAGAGGAAGAGGTGACCTCTGGGCTAG